>NC_065529.1:4057287-4086268 GCF_006386435.1 Epinephelus moara
TTCAGCTGGTATCTCCGATGTTCCGGCCGCCAAGCCGGCCGGCCTCAGCGCAATCAGCTGATCTCTGGAGTAAACAATGCGGCCATGAAGTTGTTGCGCAATGGTGCCGGGTCTCGCCTGGTCTGCGAAACTAGAGGCCAGAGAGTCATTAAAAAAAAACATTCTAGTTTCTTTTTTTTTTTTTTCATTTGACAACATGCTCTCCACAGCGTTTTTTTATTACTCTGCCACTTCAGGATGCCTGTAATGCTGCTCTCAGTTATTTTTATTCTGTGTGATAATGAAAGGTTAAGTATGCATCCTGGAGCAATATACTGTAGTTGATTGTTGAGTCCTATACCCAGGTGCTGCAAATACTGACCACATTGGGTTGGTAGGTGGATTGAACAACAGTGTCACCTTGGTGCAGTAGTTGGCCCCACAGCAAGAGGCAATGGCGATTTTGAGGAGTGGCCTGACCCCTGAAAACTCATTGGCCACCCCTGTGGCCACCCCAGATCTGATAGGTAGTTGGTCAAGTCCGTCAACAAAAGAAACAAGAGAAATGCTGCCAATCAATGATGACAGGTAATCAGCTGATTTAGGGCCAGTTTTACATTTTTAACTAACACAGTAATGGTCGTACTGAGGCTGTGAGAGCTGATTTCTGCTCAGCGGACGTTTGGCCAATGGCCATGCAGGTCTGATAGGTGAGCCATCAGCCATGAGATGAGCACGCCGCATCTGCTGCTGCTGCTGCTGCTGCTGCTGCTGCAAATGAAACAGGAGGACGGTGACAGTGACAACGTCAAGTGCAGAACTGCTGGATAAAAACGGCACGCTGAATCAAAGCCAACGTTTCAATTTATGCCTTCATCAGGGCCGTGGACATAAATACTGTCTGGGTTGAAAACTACTTTTTGCACATTTTCATACGGCGCCGTAGCATTGTTTCGACCTCTCATTGTTCCGACCTCTCATTAGTCCGACGTCCCGTTGTTCCGATATGTGATTATTACTGTATGTTTAATATGGTCGGAACAATGGGATGTCGGACCAATGGGCTGTCGGAAAAATGGGCAGACCCCTTTTCGTACATCATAAGGCATCCTATATAATGACATTATTCAGTCATCAGGCCTTCACCTGTGTCACCTGTATTGTTACCTATGTTTGCTTTACTAATTTAGGCCCCATCTTGTGGTTAAATAAAAACACACCTGGCAAAGAACAAACCAAAAAAATCAAATTCCAGTATCTCCAACAAATTATATCTAAGCTAAATAATACCATGAACTAAGCATGTGAAGAACAACAAATATTCCTTTTTTCCTTACAAGCTTATTTTATCTTTTTGCTTACAGATAAACTTTTTAATAAGGCCTATCTTTAAATATTAAGCTTTGATTTGAATTTTTTGGTTTGTTCTGTTGCCTGGATTGCTGTGTTTTTATGTAACCACAAGATGGGGCCTCAATTAGTAGAGCAAACACAGGTAACAATACAGGTGACACAGATGATGAGCTGATGACTGATTAATGTTATTCTATAGGATGAGTTATGAGCAGTTGAATATCGCTACCCTAATCTAACTTGTGAAGAGATGAGGACTTTAATCCACTATAAGGAAATGGCTCTTAGAAAATTTGTACCCTATCCTGAACATAATTACTGATTAAAAATCGACATGTTAAAATAACCAGAGATTCCTGAGGACTATGATAGGTGGAAATGGAATTAAAAAAAAAAAGACTCTTTTTTTTCAAATATTTTTTTACCTGCACAGACACCTTTATTTGACAGTTACGAGACAGGAAATCACGGGAGAGAGAGGGGATGTGACATGCAGCAAAGGTCCTCCGGCCAGGATTCGAACCGGGGTTGGCTGTGTACGTGGCATTATACTTCACCATGCCATGGCCACCCCACACTAGCTTTGTGTCCCATCTTGGCCACCCCAGTAAAAATGTCCTGGATACGCCACTGGCAAGAGGATTCCTGGTTCAAAGCCAGGATGGGGAAGCCCTTCTGTGTGGAGCTTGCATGTTATCCCCATGTCAGCGTGTGTTTTTTGCGGGTACTCCGGCTTCCTCCTGCAGTCCAAAGCATGCCTGGAATTTCGTCATTTTAGGGGCATGGCCACTTGACCTTTCACGTTGTCAATTTTTTGAGGGCACAAAGGCCAAAAGCCAGGGCTGCAAGGCCATACAGTAAAACAGTGATTTTAAGTCCACGTCCATAATGAATTTAATTTAAGGACTAAGGATGTATAACTATCTGTGAAATGAATAAATAAAACAAGCTCAAGTAATAATAATGAGTATAATAAGTATTAATGTGATTTATTTCATAGCACTAATGAACCCAATGTGTTTTAAATATAGAACAACCAGGTTCATGTATTTATAAGCAAACAATCTTAAATATTATTTTTGAGTAAATAATATTAAATATTTTTTGAGTGTATATGATAAACTGATTCACTGAACAAGACTGGCTTATAATTATTTTTGATGTGTTGTTAGATAGCTAACAAACAAACAAACTACTGCAGGGCTATTTAATTACTATTTCAACTGGGCCACATTTCAAAACCAGATAATGTCGATGGGCCACATTTTTAGCAGCGAGCAACCAATCCACTTTTTTTTGCATACATACATATATTTATATATACAGGCATGGGCCTCCTCAACATGATGCAGAAACAGACTAAAAGAGAGCTATGAATGCGCAGAAGCATAATAAGTGACATTAACAGTATCTAATAACACACACTATCTCTCTACCAGCACCTCCCTCTCTCCTCTCCTCCATACACACACATGCACACACCTCACCTCCTGATGCTTTCCTTATAGGTCAGTTATACAGGATGTAGTTTTATACAGTCCATGGCAGCAACAGTCATGATTACAACAACAAAGTCACTATTTAAAACCCAATAATATCTGACTGGAATATAAATATTACTCCTGACATCACAATACTGAGTGAAGAAAGTCACGTTATCTCGGCATGAAGACAAACATCAGTATCAGTCATTCATCCTGCTCTCTGTCCCTCCTCTACTGAGGACACTCACTGTCTGCAGGTCGGCTGCCTCATGTACATGTTCAGATAAAGTGTTAGCCTACATACAGACAGCTTTCATTTTAGTTTGTCTTTAACACTCATACAGACAGCTTTCATTTTAGTTTGTCTTTAACACTTTGCTGTTAGCACCGCGAGCACCATGTGCTTGTGTCGACTGCGATCATAAATCATAATAGCGGTGAATGAGAGACTGCGGACAGAGCAGATTGAAATATGGCTTTCTACATGCTGATCACATGCATTGATAAAGTATTGGCTTGGCTGGCAGAGGTTTTATTGCACTTACTCACAGTAACAAGCGTAGTTGTTGTTAACTAGAGTCATCTTGAAGTTATATTCCCTTCATCTGCACCGCGGCCTCTCTGCTGATGAGTTTGTGTGTCTGTGTGTAACGCTGATAATGGCGGAGCTTACTATTATTACGGTGTTGATTTAACTTACCTTGGATTGTTTAATACTGGGTCTCGGTGCCGCTCCCTGCCCGGGTGTTTGATGAAGTCTCCTGGTTGGCCGGTGATAGATTGGTGTCAAACTGTCGTTACAGCCCGTCCGAGCAGTTCATGCCAGGCTCGAATCAAACCCACCACTGGTGATGTAGGCTACGCATCGTCTCATTTGATCTTGCTCAATAAGACTCCAGACTGTCATTGCATTATTTTTTTCTCAAAAGACACAGGTGTCAAAGCCGTGTTGACAAGAAAGAGGCAGAGGAGAAAACTGCAAAATCACCTGCGGCTGTGGGGGCGGGGCATCAAGGCCACTGTGGCCTTAGGGCAGATATTTTTTTGAAGGGCACAGGGCCGAATGAGGAGGGCACGAGGGTCATGGCCCTCGTGGCCCTCGTGAAATTCCTGTCCTGGTCCAAAGACATGCAGGTTAGGTTAATTGGTGACTCTAAATTGGCCCTAGATGTGAATGTGAACTTTGATGGTTGTCTGTTGTCTGTTGCTATGTGTCTGCCGACTATCACTATTGTCTCACCCAGTGTCAGCTGGGATAGGCTCCTGTCCCCCGTGACACCCAACAGGATAAGCAGTTATGGACATGACTGTTACCTGAGGGTAAAATCAAATAGTTTACACCTGCACTGACCACATACACAGAATGTCCATCCATCTATCTATTTTCATCCCCTTATCTGAGGCAGGGTTGCAGGAGCAGCAGACTGAGCAAAGTACTGCAGACGTCCCTTTCCCCAGGGACGCTTTCCAGCTCCTCCTGGGGAATCCCAAGGCGTTCCCAGGTCAAATGAGATATTTAATTCCTCCAGTATGTTCTGGGTCTGCCCCGGGGCCTCAAACCAGTTGGACATGCCTGGAAAACCTCTAACAGGCCTCTTTCAACATGAAAGAACAGCAGCTTTACTCTGAGCTTCCTGCAAATGTCTGAGCTTCTCACCCTATTTCTAAGGCTGAGCCCAGCCACCCTACAGAGAAAACTCAGTACAGCCACTTGAATCTGCGATCTCATTCTTTTGGTTGACTACCCAAAGCTCATGACCATAGGTAAGGAGTGGGAGGTGACCGATAAATTGAAAACTGCACCTTCTGGCTCGGTTCCCTCTTCACCATGACAGTCCGGCACAGCACCTGCATCACTGTAGACGCCGTGCCAAACTGCCCATCTATCGCTCCATTTTACCCTCACTCATGTTCAAGACCCCAAGATACTGAGGCAGTAACTCTTTCCCACCCCAGAGGCATTTTCCAGCAGAGAACAATGGCCTCAGACATGGAGGCGCTGACTCCCAATGCATGTAGGAGGTCACAGTGTGATGAAGCCAACACAACCAAACCATGTACAAAAATGCAGTTCTGAAGTTCCCAAACTGGACACATTACTCACCCTGGTTAGACCTTGAGATCCCGTCCATGAATATCACAAACAGAATCAGTAAAAGTGACAACCCTGGTGACAACCCACTTAAAATATGTTTGAATTCATGCTGAGTATGCAGACACAGCTCTCACTTTGGTTATACAGGGACTGCACAGCCTGTCCCCCATACTCCTGCAGTACCCCCCATGGGACTTCCCGGGGGGCGCAGTCATAAGCCTTCTCCATTTCCACAAAACACAGACTGGGTGGGCAAACTCCCACAACCCCTCCAGCAGCCCTGGAAGTGTGAAGAGCTGGTCCACCGTTCCATGGCTGGGACGGAATCCACATTGCTTCTCCTGAATCCAAAGTTTGACGGTTGGTCGGAGCCTTCTTTCCAGCACCAAGGAATACCTTTTCCCAGGGAGGCCGAGCAGTGTGATACCCTGAAAATTGGAGCATACCCTCTCCTTTTTTGAAAATGGGAACCACCACTCTGTTCTGCCACTCCACAGGCATTGTACCTGACCTCCATGTTACATTAAAAAGACGTGTTAGCCAAGGCAGCCCAACAATGTCTGGAACATTCAGCAAACCAGGGAGAATCACAGAATTCATCCGCTTTCATAAAATATACAGTAAAAGGTTCTTAGCCTACACGCCATACATTAAAATAGTTGAACTTGGACAACTTGCAGTATGCCAAGATCTAATTAATACTATATATTTTTGTTTGTTTGTTTGTCTTTAACTACATTATCATCTGTTTCTACTGCCAAAGTAGACAGCCCGAGCTTCAGGTCAAAGTAGAACTGTACCATTTTCATTTAATGAAATTACATTTTTTAATGAAATGTAGGGGCATTTCCAGCCATGGTTTGTAGAGACAGAACCCAGTCTTTTCAGCTAAAACATTATGTTTTCCTAAATCAAATCAAGTTGTTTTTGTGCCTCAACATAACTACATGTTAACTACAGTGTTGTTACAAGTTAAAATTGAAAATTGGACATAAAGTTTTTCGGGCTTTGATCTGTAATGTAAGCTTATTACTTTCTTTGCATGAAGGTACCTCTGTGGAAACACTGATTCATTTCCTTTCAGAGATCAGTTAAAAATGTTTTAATAGAAACAAAACCAAGAAAGGATAAGTATCTCAACCTCCTCTCTCAGTGGCTGAAGAAAGTCTCTGCTCTTTCTAAAGGCTGAAAAACTTTATTATAGCTGTGCTGAAATCACTTTGATTCAACATCATGTTATAGCTAAACATTCAGGCACTTATTCCTGAGAGCCAGAAACATAAACCATGACCACCAAGCAAAACAGATCCTGAAAAAAAAAAACATGATGCCAAAGGCTTCTTTTGGGCAGTGCTCTGGGTGTTGTATGGGGGTGCAGGATTGACTTTTAGTGCCACAAACACGACATGTGGGAGCTTGCATGTGCGCAAGAGAAACCAGGAAATAATTCATGGATGCGTGATTGTGTGTTTTAGTATTTCTGAAAAGATAAAATGGGAGTTCCAGATGGGCTGTCGTTGTAATATTCAGAATACACATGTTGGCAGTGCCTCATCGACACCCTGCTGGGAGAAGGTCAGCACCGTGCTGTTTCCGAGTGTCGCAGCTGTGTCTGGAGGGAGATGTGTCCTCATCAAACGTGCTTGATATTTGGGACACAACAGCTGTGAGGATGCCTGCTGAGGGTAACCACAATGAATTAAGGAATAAATAAAGTGACATTGCAGTTTCTGTTCTAGTTCACTCTTCAGCTTGCAGTTTGTCTCTTACTACGCTCTCCTTCCTTTTGTTTCACAGAAATTCTGGGAGAGAGAGATACTGTAGATCACAGTTCAACCCAAACATACTGTAGCCTATATGATTTTGATGAGAGAGTCCACCTGCAAAACAGTATTAGTATTGACAACTATATTAGATTTAATCTTCGTCTTGAGATAATAATGCTTATTAGTATTAGTCACATTTTAGTCATTTTTAGCCTTCATAGTTTTAGTCTAATTTTACTTGATGATTAGTTTAAACTAATCCAGTGAGGCTAATTCACATATCAGAAATTAGACTCAAGGTGACAGATTGTCTAAAAATTTAATTTAGACAATTTCTATCCACAGCCACAAATATTTTTTACATGCTTACAAACTGCCATTTCTCCTACAGTTTTTGACAGGTTCAAGGGATTATTTACGAGCACACATTTACTGATCATTATTTGAAAAGCTCAACATCTCTCTATTTATGCTCTCAAAAGCTTTGACAACACAAATAACTTATCTGAGACAACTAGGATTTGTACCCAGGTTCATTGTAATCTCTGACTTATCCATCTCACTTTTAAGAAGCAGAGAAATAACTTAATTAAAGAATTCTTTCTTAATCTGCAACATGTTAGTCTGGAGGTTTAAACTCGTATCCTCTGTACTTAGATACACCTTGTGGTGCAACCTGGACACATCTTCAGTGATGTTACCGGGGTCATTGGGTGTTTCGGGTCTTACATCAGACACCCTCACCCGGGTGACCCAGCCGGGGGTGATCAGGCCCCAACTTGTGTCCAGGTAGCGCACTATGCCACGCATCCCCCCTCCTCAACCAGAGCCAATGTGAGGCCTTTTCAGCAGCCTCCAAGATGTTCTTAATGGCTCTCCGCCTGTGCAGCCCACAGATCCCTAGGAGTCCCAGGACCTGGTGTAGATACTGGCCTGCGAAGCCCCTGCAGCCCACTTCAGTAGGCTCACAGCGGGCCTTCCACCCATTCCTCCGACACTCAGCTACCAGATCTGCGTACTTGGCCCTTTTCCTCTCTTGTGCTTCCTCTATAGTTCTTCCCAGGGGACAGTTAGCTCAAGTAGCACCACCTGCTTACTTGCTACGGACATCAAGACAATGTCTGGCCGGAGTGTTGTGATTGCAATGATGTCTGGAAATCTCAACTGTCTCCCTAGGTCAACCAGGAGCTGCCAGTCCCTTGCTGTTGCGAGCAGGCCCCCCTGGGTCTTTCTTGGGGGCTGGGGCTTCTCGCCTGCTCGAACAAAGGTGATGGTGCACTTGGAGGGTTGTCGCCGTTTGCTGATGTTGATGCCAGTGCAGATCGTTGTGGCGCCAACGGTACCGACCATCTCCCAAGGCCTTTGAACCTTCAACATCCCAAATGTCAAAAGATAAGACAAAAGATATGTGTGCTTCAGTCATAGCAAAGTTACAAGGCAGTGGTGTCGCTAACAATGTTTTCTTATCAGTTATTGAAAGCATGGAGGAGTATGTCAATGATGCTCATGCAAATCTCAAAGAACAAGTGTTAAGTGCAGTGCCTGCTGATAATCCCAGTAGAAGTGCAGTGGAAGAGGTTTTTAACAATACTTTCAATCTGTTTGCTGACTTAAACACAAATTCTAAATGGACAAAGTATTTTAGTGAAAAATGGGGTGTTGTTGAACCACTTGAAATTCATTTAGGAATGAGATATGACTCAAAGAGAAAAAAAATATCTGGAGTATATGAACAGGTTCCAGTAAATGACACTTTCATTTACATACCACTGTTAAAAACGTTGGAGTTCATTTTCAAGAATAAAGTAGTTTGTGGTCAAATTAATAAATCTGCCACTGTTGTTAGCTTATATCAGGATTTCTGTGATGGAAAGTACTATCAAAATCACCCATTATATTCAAAATCAAAAGATTCATTACAAATCCAAGTGTATTATGATGACTTTGAAACATCAAACCCACTAGGATCAAAACAAGGCATTCATAAGCTTGGATGTTTATATTTCACACTCCGCAATTTACCACCACGTCTAAACTCATCCCTGATGAACATCCATTTTATTTCTTTGTTTCATTCCCAAGATGCAAAAAAGTATGGAATTGACACAATTCTTACTCCATTTATAGAAGATGTAAAGATACTAGAACATGGTGGAATGAAAGTGTCATTTGCTGATCAATCTATCTATAGCACCATAGCACAAGTAGCAGGTGACAATTTGGGTTTGAACTCAATTCTGGGTTATGTGGAGTCATTCAGTGCCAACCATTACTACAGAATGTGTCTTATTGATAAAGCCTCCGCTCAAACAGTCTTTAGTGAAAGTGATCCACATGTGATGTTACGGACCAGATCAACCAGTGAGGAGCATTATAGTCATCTTGTTGAGAATCCAAGAGAAAATTCTTGTTTTAAATTTGTTGTAATAGTCGAGGATGAGGTCTCGGATCTTCTCTGGGACGTGGTATCTTCTCAGGGCCAATTCCACCAGCTTGTGTGGAATCGATCCATAAGCATTGGCAAGGTCCAGCCACAGCACTGCCAAGTCCCTCTTGCTCTCTCGTGCCTGTCGGATCAATTGGGTTACCATCCCTGTGTGTTCGATACACCCTGGAACCCCTGGGACTCCGCCCTTTTGCACCGAGGTGTCTATGTAGGTGTTCTTTAGGAGAAATACCATGAGGCGATTGGCAACAATCTTGAAGAACGCCTTACACTCAACACTGAGGAGGGAGATTGTCCTGAACTGCTTGATGCTGCTAGCGTTCTCCTCCTTGGGAATCCACATGCCCTCTGCGTATCTCCACTGCTGGGGTACTTTCCCTTTCCTCCAGATCACTCTGAAGATCTTCCACAGACGTTCCAAAAGCCTGGAGCAGTGTTTGAAGACCTTGTATGGAACTCCACTTGGGCCTGGTGCTGAAGCTGCTCTGGCAGATTTGATGACCTCTTTGACTTCCTTAAGGGTGGGTTCATTGATGTTAAACAGGGTTCTGGGTTTCCGGTGGGCATATGAGGGCTGCACAGTGGCCGAGATCTTGCTCTCTCATGCCGTCACTGTAGGTGTTACAGATGTAGCGGTTGATGTCTTCCTCGGGACATGAGAGTTTACCACTGCGTTTCTCTCCCAGCAGCTTCTTCGTGAACCGAAATGGATTGGCAATGAAGGCACTGCGCTTGTGGGCCCTCTCCTTACCCGTCTCCTTACCCTGTGCCACTCAGTACGCTGAAGGGTGATTAACCTTTCCCTTACCACGCCTCTTAGTTCTGCCAGGGCTGCCTTCTCTTCCTCACTTGCTTTTCTGTACTGGCTCCTGAGTGTCCGCAGCTCTTGTCTGAGTTGGGTGATCTTAACCTCTCATCGGTTTGGAATTGGTGCTGCAGTAGTAGCCTTGGTGGCATGTTGTTCCTTAATGCCAAATCTGTCTGAAGCGATGCTGATTATAAACATGCTCATTGTCAGGAGCCTCTGGCCCACATCTCCCTTGGCAGTTGCTTCAAGGGCTGCATCAACATCTTCATCAAACTGGCGCCACTCTGACTCTTTGTTGGCAGCGGGCCACAAAATCCGACGATGTTCAGATGGTCTGCTTTGGGGTGTCACTTGTGGTGCTTGTAGGCTCTGGGCACTGTGGGGTGTGTCCGGGCCTGGCTCCTCCTCCATCTCACCAGGTGTTGTATCAAGTACTGGCACTGTGCGTTGCGCCACTTGCTTCCTCAGGCAGCCCATCTTGGTCTGGTGAATTTTCAGACCTTGCCACATCTGTAGACTGCACTCGTAGTCGATTGTACGTTCGCATGGGTGATTACCAGAATATCCGTCCGTTCGGGGTGCTCATTCTCCCCCCCTCTCGGGCGCCCCTGGGGGTATTTCTCCTTAGGGTTCTTCGTAGCGTGTGTTGGGTGCTCTCTTTTGAGAGCTGCAGCTTGGGGTGCTAACCCTCCCTGCCCCGGGTGCCGTCTCTCCGAGCTGTCCACTGTCTCTCCAGTTGTCACCACACTTTCGAAGTTGTCATCCAGCCTTTTCCTGGAAGTCAATGGCATTGCCATGCTGGATTAGTACTTAGATACACCTTGTGGTGCAACCTGGACACATCTTCAGTGATATTACCCAGGTCATTGGGTGTTTTGGGTCTTACATCAGACATCCTCACCCAGGTGACCCAGCTGGGGGTGATCAGGCCCCAACTTGTGTCCAGGTAGGGCACTATGCCACGCATCCCCCCTCCTCAACCAGAGCCAACGTGAGGCCTTTTCAGCAGCCTCCAAGATGTTCTTAATGGCTCTCCGCCTGTGCAGCCCACAGGCCCCTAGGAGTCCCAGGACCCGGTGTAGAGACTGGCCTGCGAAGCCCCTGCAGCCCACTTCAGTAGGCTCACAGCGGGCCTTCCACCCATTCCTCCGACACTCAGCTACCAGATCTGCGTACTTGGCCCTTTTCCTCTCTTGTGCTTCCTCCATACGTTCTTCCCAGGGGACAGTTAGCTCAAGTAGAGCTGGTGATTAAAACTAAACTTCCATCTCTGTCAGAGAAAACTGATCTGAGTTCAGACTGTTTAATAACAGCACAGCTACACTCACAAATAACTGAACCTCCTACCTGCTTGTCAAACAGCATCAACCCATAAGCCTTCTCACAAACGAAATTAGCATTACTGCAAACTGCATCTTGCAATGTGCTATTCTGCTTCATAGAGTATTTTCAAAAGTTCCAGGAAGAAAAACTCTTTAGGACATGAGTCATCTCCTCCAGAGAAATGCCCTGAAATGAGAATTTAGTCTTATTTCAGCAAATACAATGTCTTTCTACCTACAAAGCAGTGTAATAAAGTCTTGCACACCTATCTTGTTGTCTCTGCACCGACATAGAAGCTTTATGTAGCTGAAAAATAGTAACTAGTTACCGTTACTAGTTACTTCATTAAAAAGTAACTCAGTTAGTAACTCAGTTACTTAAACCAAAAAGTAATGCGTTACTGAGAAAAGTAACTTTTTAGTTACCCCCCCCCCCCCCAAAAAAAAACTCGACTTGACCTTGATGCACGTGCACTAGTGTCATCTATACTCTGAGTATGTCCTGGCTGTAGATGACTGAGTGGGGACGCTAGAGGGCGCTAGGTGCTTTTCTTTTTAGCAGTGTAGTTTTTCTAAACCACAAAGAAGACAAGGTTGCTAAGAAGGATCATGTTGTGGGAAACTCAGCCCTGCAGCCCAAAACATTTCCTAACTGCATTGGCCCGTAGCTACATCGCCTAAGTGACAGCAGCTGGAGTTTAACCAAGGGACTGTTAGACTACAACTTGACAAAACAATTGAACAGTATAGGAAACATGCAACCGTCTTCAACAGTGGAGTCACTCGCTCTCAGACAACTAAACGTTTTACAACTACGTTACTTGGATACAAATATGGAAAATGAGCTAAAGAGAACATTTGAAGAGCTACATGATGATGTTGAGTCTGTCGCCCACCGCAGACATCTGTCCCAGGGGTGGAAATCCCGGGGGGGACAGGGGGGACATGACTCCCCCTTCAATAAAGCTGTACCCCCCTAGAATAATTTGAGACACAATTAATAATTTTTGAACAATGCAGTAGTATTTATTAAAAGCACAATGTAAGCGTTGCTCATTATAAAAGCGCAATAATGTGCTACTTAAATCTTAAAAGATTTAGTCCCCCCCTGCCATTCCTAGCAGTGGTATATCCCACACTCTTTCCGATGGGCGGGGCTAGCAGCCGTTAGTAATTGGCAGCAGTTGCAGCGTGTGGCTGGACCCGGCTGCCCACATCGCGCAGGGTAAGATGTACACTCACACAGATACAGTTTAACTTACACAAGTTACAACACATCCCATTTACTGTTACAACAAGCCCCAGACCCAGGCTGATAATATAAACTGTCTGCAACATTTCTCCTGCATTGTTCAAAAGCCAGAGTTTATTGATAGAGAGGACAGGAGAGAAAGAAGAGGGAGAGGACAGGACAAGAGCAGTCAGTGACGGAGCGGCTCGTAGTTAATATATGTATGCTCTCCACCTGTCAGTGAGACACACATGACAGACGTGCAGTTAAACTGACGAGGAGCGGCCATTACGCGCGATTATTATGCACGGTTTAGAGGTGCGCAGCGGCAGATCTCACAGCACACTGTTTATAAACCAGTTCACCAGTTTAATTGCAGGACACTGTTTATAAACCAGTTCACCAGTTTAATTGCAGGAAATGTTTATCTCACCGCCGGTAAAAAAACAAACAAAACGGTTTGCTCCTGCAGCCAGCCAGAGACGAATTCCATTTCACACACCTGAGCCAGATGAAAAAGAGGGAGAGAGATTGAGTTTCTGTCTTTGATGAAGCCTTATTGTTTTGCTGCTATTAAACAATGAGAGACATGTTTTCTCCGCTTACTTAATAGCATAAATATTCACACTACTGGGCACAATCATTTTGTTTTAAATCTGGACATGTGCAGGTGGACTCAGCCAGTGCTAAGAAAGGTCCTATGCCTGCCTGTTGGAGAGATAGAGAAAAGATTAAAGCGTCAAATTGCGGTAAAAGATGCTGTATAAAAGACAGGCTACAACTTTTTTTCCTTGTCCCCCCCTGGAATTATTCTCTAAAATTTTACTGTTTATTGTCCCCCCAACTATGAAATGGGATTTTCGCCCCTGATCTGTCCAAAACAAAAGCTTACTCGGGATAACAATGGATATCACGTCAATGGATATAACGTTACTGGGACTAAGCGCTACTGCTTAATGTAACGTTACAGCACTGTGGTGAGGCCAGCAGGTCGACAGTGACTTCAGAGATGGTGAGAGACGTGTTTCATTAAGACGCTCTGGTAAGAACTGTTCATATACCTCTATCTGACTTGGCTATCTTTTATTGTTTAGGGCTAAAATGTTTTAGTGAAAGGAAACTTCAGTTTGTGAAGGAATATTGCATGCTGCGCCCCACGCACCGTTTGGTAACGATAACTGAGTTACTGAATTTAAAAAGTAACGCGTTAGAGTATTAGTTACTGCCAAAACTAACGGCATTACTGCCCAACACTGTATATGTGTGTGTGTGTGTGTGTGTGTGTGTGTGTAGTCTCTCTCTCTATCTATCTATCTATCTATCTATCTATCTATCCAGATAGATAGATAGATAGATAGATAGATACATAGAGAGAGAGAGAGAGAGAGAGAGAGAGATCTTACTTACAAGGTCTCTCTTTCACACTAGGTGCAAGAGAGAGAGATCTTACTTACAAGGTCTCTCTTTCACACTAGGTGCAACCTAAATTTGGAACGATGTTTGAGCGCTGCCTTGGCAGAGACAGATAGTATTTTGTGGTGGTGCGTCATTGCATTTTCCTGTCAACGTGCTAAAATTACCGTGTGAAGCAGGGCGTTGTATTTCCATTGAAGCCAAATGGAACTTGTGACTACTGCAGAGTCATTAAACGCGGGTGTGAATGCCAATTATACAACAAGTAGTTCAGACCAAGCAATCTAACTGGTCAAGAAGAAATTTAGAATGTGCTTAAATCAGCATGAAAGCACACCTGGCTCATCATCAAAAATACTACACGGCCATTTCTATTGCAACATTGTTACTGTCACAGCAAAAACCAGAAGGCTACAAAATTGCTACAAAATTGATGGTTTTGTTGTTATTTTTGATCAATACAGCTGACTTAGTTTGATGAATGGGTGGAAGAAGATGAAGCTGCTGCACACACACGCTCTCTATATATGGACTAAAATCTAAAGAAAAGCTCTTCACAGTCTTAAAAATATATAGCCTAATATGTAAATATAAGCATATTTATTAAACTAATATATCTGAAACATTTTTGCTTTTAATTTTAAATGACCTGAAAAGCTGATTAGGAAAAAGTCACCTAAAAAATGGATTATTAGGATATCTTTAAAACAAATGATCTGACAAAGGCTCACAATTGCTTTGTTTTTTCTTGCAGCTGTTATAGTAACATTTGTATAATTAACCTAAATAAAACAATATCAGAACTTTAACTTAACCACTGCATTTACAGAAAGTCTCCAACACACTTATAAAGGCTGAATGACTCAATCAATCAATCAATCAATCAATTTTATTTATAAAGCCCAATGTCACAAATGACAATTTGCCTCACAGGGCTCGACAGCATACAACATCCCTCTGTCTTTTGGACCCTCACAGCGGATAAGGAAAAACTCACACAAAAAAAACCCCTTTAACGAGGGAAAAAAATTGTAGAAACCTCAGGAAGAGCAACTGAGGAGGGATCCCTCTTCCGGACAGACGTGTAAAAGATGTCGTACAGAACAGATCAACATAACAGTAATCGTATGACACAATAAGACAGAGAGAGACAGAGACAGAGAGAGATGTAGGACAGACGGTAATGACAGTAGCTTACAACAACATTACTGAAAGTAATAATATTATAATTATAATTACGGCTATTGGGGTACAATATGTTGAAAGTATATATTAATATATGATAGTATGCATATGTGCCAATAATCATATGTGTATAATAACAGTAGAAGTATGGCTAAGCAGCAGGTCTGGCAGGACCACGGCAGCAGCACAACCACACATGTCACACTATCCAGGCACCGCTCTGATACGAGTTAACCTGCGAGACAGTGGAGCACAAAGGCTCCGGAGAAGAAGCCGAGTTAGTGACATGCAGTACGGCCGAGTTAGCGAAATGCAGTAACAGGACATGAGTGTTAGCAAAAGAGAGGGAGAGAGAGAGAGAGACCGCAACAGGAAGAGGATCCAGGACAGGAGAGGAGCCTGATAGCTGATGGCTCTGGCTCCTGATCTATGTTTGGTAACTTTAGGGACCACGAGTAACCCTGCATTCTCAGAGCGCAGTGTTCTGGTGGGATAATATGGCACTATGAGCTCTCTAAGATATGACGGAGCCTGACCATTTAGAGCTTTATAAGTTAACAGTAGGATTTTAAATTCAATTCTGGATTTTACAGGGAGCCAGTGCAGAGAAGCTAAAACAGGAGAAATATGATCTCGTTTCTTAGTTCTTCTTAGTACACGTGCTGCTGCATTCTGAATTAGCTGGAGAGTTTTTAAATACTTATTAGAGCTACCTGATAATAGAGAGTTACAGTAATCCAGCCTAGAGGTAACAAAAGTGTGGACCAATTTTTCTGCATCTTTTCGGGTCAGGATAGGCCTAATTTTTGCAATATTACACAGATGAAAAGATGCAGTCCGTGACGTTTGTTTTAAATGAGGATTAAAAGACAAATCTTGATCAAATATTACTCTGAGGTTTCTTACGGTAGTGCTAGAGGCCAGAGCAATGCCATCCAGAGAAACTATGTCATCAGATAAAGAGTCTCTGAGTTGTTTGGGGCCAAGAACGATAACTTCAGTTTTGTCTGAATTTAACATCAGGAAATTGGTGCTCATCCAGGTTTTTATTTCTTTCAGGCAATTTTGAAGTTTAGTTAATGGATTACTTTCTTCTGGCTTCATCGATAAATACAGTTGTGTATCATCCGCATAACAATGGAAATTTACAGAGTGATTTCTAATGATGTTACCAAAGGGAAGGATATATAGAGTGGATAAGATTGGTCCGAGCACAGAAGCTTGTGGAACTCCAAAACAAACTTGAGTACGTAAGGATGATTCATCATGAACATGAACAAACTGAAAACGATCAGATAAATAAGATTTAAACCAGCTTAGTGCAGAACCTTTTAGGCCAATTAAATGTTCCAGTCTCTGTAGCAGAATTTGATGGTCAATTGTGTCAAATGCTGCACTAAGATCTAATAAAACAAGTACAGATTTAAATTAAGAAATCACTGCAGTCAGTTGTTGAAGAGAAATTGGGGAGATATATATTAGGTCTTACAGCTGTGTTTGAGGACAGATTGGTACTCTCTGAGGACAAGAGGTCATGAATTTTGCCTCTAATAGTTAGAATTTTGTCATTAAAAAAGCTCATAAAATCATTACTGCTTAGGGCTAAAGGAATACAAGGCTCAATAAAGCTTTGACTCTCAGTCAGCCTTGCTACAGTGCTGAAAAGAAACCTGGGGTTGTTCTTGTTTTCTTCTATTAATGCTGAGTAATAGTTTGCTCTGGCATTGCGGAGACCCCTCTTAAACCTTTTGAGACTGTCTGCCCAGACTAAACGAGATTCTTCCAGTTTGGTTAATCACCAATTCCTTTCAAATGTTCGCAATATTTGTTTTAACTTACGGGTTTGAGAGTTATACCAAGGAGCGAACTTTCTTTGCTTTGTTAACTTCTTTTTAAGAGGAGCTACAGAGTCGAGTGTTGTTCGCAGCGAGCCTACGGCGCTATCGATAAGCTGATAAATTCGGGAGAGTTTAAAGTCGGTACGGGAAACCTCTGTTACTGAAGCACATGGTATTAAATTTAACGATGATGGAATCATTTCCTTAAATTTTGCAGCAGCACTATCTGATAAACATCTAATGTAGTAACTGTTGCTGAGTGGCGTGTAATCGAGTAAAAAGAAATCAAAAGAAATCAAATAATGATCTGATAGCGAGGGATTCTGTGGAAATACTGTTACGTTATCAATTTCAATTCCATACGTCAGAACTAGATGGAGGGTATGGTTAAAAAAGTGAGTGGGTTTATGTACACCCTGACTGAAGCCAATGGAGTCTAATAATGAGATAAACGCGGTAGCCAGGGAGTCATTATCAACGTCGACATGAATGTTAAAATCGCCTACAATAATAACTTTATCTGATTTAAGAACTAAACTGGATAAAAACTCTGAGAATTCAGATACAAATTCAGAATACGGGCCAGGAGCACGGTACACTATAACAAATAAAAGTGGCTGCAAGGTTTTCCAGGTCGGATGTAAAAGACTAAGAACAAGGCTTTCAAATGAATTACAATCTAGTTTAGGTTTAGGGCTGATTAACAGACTAGAGTTAAAAATGACTGCAACTCCCCCTCCTCGGCCGCTGCCTCGAGGAATGTGGGTATTATTATGACTGGGAGGAGTGGACTCATTTAGACTAACATATTCATCTTGAGCCAGGTTTCAGTGAGACTGAGTAAATCAATATGATTATCTGACATTACTTTGTTTACTAACACTGCTTTAGACGATAGAGACCTGATATTTAACAGTCCGCATTTAATTCTCCTGTTTTGTCTTTCTGTCACAGAAGAGGTTTTAATTTTTATGAGGTTGTTATGCACAACTCCTCTTTGTTTAATTTTGGATTTAGATAATTTAGGTGGTCGGGGGACAGACACCGTTTGTATAAAATTATGGGTGGGTAACTGCACTAGAAGCTCAGAGAAGCGTATAGCGCTGCGTCTCTAAGTCCTGATCTCAACTCTGGGTTGTCACGGTTTTGAATTACTAATAAACTTTGCCAGGTTCCCAGAGATGATAGCAGCACCATCCAAAGTGGGAGGAATGGTCCTAATCCTAATCCTAATCAAACCAGGTTTTTCCCCAGAAAGTTTGCCAATGATTAACGAAACCCACATCGTTTGCTGGACACCACCTGGACAGCCAGCGATTAAATGATGACATGCAGCTAAACATCTCATCCGTGGTCGAATTTGGGAGGGGTCCAGAGAAAACTACGGAGTCCGACATACTTTTAGCATATTCGCACACTGAGGCAACATTAATTTTTATGACCTCCGATTGGCGTAACCGGGTGCTATTGCCCGCCGACGTGCATAACAATCTTATTAAATCTACGTTTAGCCTTAGCCAGCAGTTTTAAATTTGGCTCAGTGTCGCCCGCTCTGGCCCCAGGGATACATTTGACTATGTCCGCTGGTGTTGCTAACTTCACGTGTCAATGATCAGAGTTTTCTCCTCAGCGGGTGTGTCGCTGAGTGGGGAAAAATGGTTGGAAACATGAAGAGGCTGGTGGTGAACCATGGGCTTCGGCTTGGTACTACGCTTCTCCCGGACAGTTACCCAGCCTCCCGGCTGCACGGCGGTTACCGGGGGACCGCTAGCAGAGGCTATGGTATGTGGCTCTGCGGCGGCTACAGGGGACTGGCTAACTACTACAGCTACCGAGTGATTCATCAGATTAAATGAGTGAGTCTTATTTTACTTAATTTTTTAAGTCAACTTTCTTTAATTCATATACTTTATGATGCTGTTTGCTGCTCGACAGCCCTGTCAGTGCAGGTGTATGCCTCCTTGGAGTGCAGCAAGTAGGAATGTGACCGCAGTGAAAAAGTTGTTTTTGATGGGCTGAACGCAAATAAATATGGATTAAAGCTGAACATTTCCTTAAGTAAAAACATGTTGTGCATTTTTTAAATGATTACATCTTTTTTACATCAGTTAATTTTGACTTTTGGACTTAAGATAGCTCTTGAGTGATTGGAAACATCTGGCATCCTCTGGCGTCCTCCATCAGCTGTGTTGCTGACACAGCACTGTAATAGCTTAAAAATACATGTCAAGTTTGTGGATGTAGGAGCTATATATGTATATCGGAAAAAAAAAATTCAGCAGATATCTTAGTGGTAACAAGACTGAGCTAGCAAAGCAGTTTTGTGTTTACATACGAGGCATTTATTTAGTTTTGGAAACCTGACAATCTCTAAAAAGTATTAAGCTCCTGTTCATTGGGACTAGAAAAGCTCAACAGGGACTAGAAAACGGGTCTGTTGCTAGGTCATTTCTGTGGTTTCACCTACTTGCCGTAGTCGTAAACTAGGTTTTATTACATATAGGAGTCGACTTAGTTGACTGATTCTTTTCCAGTATTTGTCAGACCTGAGGTATTTCTATGGGAACAGAGACAACAGTCAAGTTTTTTTGCCCCTCAGCATGAATACATTTTGGTTATATATTTTTTTATTTTATTATTTTGTTGGTAATAATTGTATAATCACAATACTACACAAGAGGGTGTGTTATAACATAATTTCTGCCACAGCAGAGATGGGGTCAGGCTTGAGGTGCATGTGTTATATTGCTTAATTGTAACTTTTCCTATTACATTATAAAGCCAGATGTTAGATGGTGTTAGTGTTTTTTGTGCAGTGGGAAAGGGGCTATACAGGATATATCTGCCTCTGTTGCTTTCATTTTGACCAATCTGTCTCTTACAAGTCCACCAACTTTATGGAACTTAAACACTAAACTGCTGCAGTGCCCCTTTAAATGTATTACCTAGCCATAGTATAAATGGTATCTGTTAACTCTACACTCCTCTAGAACTGGGGGTTGTATAGTGAAAAAGTTCAGTCATGTTTTTGGTCCAGCTTTCTCAGGACAAAACTGCTTACTCACTGCAGCACAAGAAAGTTTTATATTTTACTACACTTTTGATTTATTGTAGCTTTTGCAGTGAGAAGCCATACGCATCATCTGATTTTACCAGACCAACTCATATCTGACAACCCAGTCATTATAAAGGCAGCAGAAATTATGCATGCAAATACACAGAGATGAGGTTAAAAGTACAGAGGTTGTTCTTTAATTTGGGTAAATGGGGTCAGTGTACTGTCTTCATAAGCAGGAAGAGAAGCTTTTTTTCTTCTTTGTCCTAGTTTGTGATTTAGGCTAAAATGGGTGCTATTTTTTCCACTTAAAATCCTTGCCTAGTGCAACTTTTAAAGCATAATGTCTCTGCCACTTTTTCTCAACCTCCTCTCCCTTCTTCTTTCTCTCTTCTTTCCTCCATCCCTCTCAGCACCACTGGGCTCCACTGGCTGCTCTCAAAACAAATGCCCCTCTAACTCTCCAAAAGTTACGCAGAATAAATTGGAAAAATACTTTTTGACATGTTGAGTAATGCATCGAATCGTATTCTCTCTCCCCCAGCAGCCTGACTATTCTATTTCATCTGCAAGCCTTCTTCAGGCAAATGGATTGCTTCCATAATGTTCTCTTTATCAGGCTGACTGAGTAAGTGCTGCTGTTCCCTGTAAGCAGGGGAAGACCAACATGCACACTCACACATTCTCTCTTTCTCTGTCCAACACTCACAGAGACAAATGTGTAGGCTCACTCTCCTGCACACACACACACACACACACACACACACACACACACACACACACACACAGTTTGTGACTGTACACACACGTTTGCATGTGTGTGTGTGTACAGTCACAAACCACTTACACTGTTCAAATCACTCTGTTCCATTGACACACACTGCTGACTTTGGTGGATCAGAATGCTTAATATTAAACTGAGACTGAGCCAGAGGTCTACTTTGAAGTCAGACACACACACACACACACACACACACACACACACAAATCTAGTCTAACCTTCAAAATCAGCAAGAAAGCATGCTCACGCTGACTCACACAAGGAGGACATGCTGATTCTTCCTCATATACACTGCATGTGCTGTCATTCACACACATGCATGTACAGTAAAAACACACACTTCCCACATGGACACACACCATCTATTCTCCGTCAGACACTCTGTGAACATTTAAATGGGCTTAAAGGCTTTGTGTGTCATGTTATCCTCCAGCCCTGTGATCTAGCTCTAACAGCTGAGCCTGCTCACCATGGACATATGGAGATAGCAAAGATGCAGCATGTGCTTGCACTGTGTGTATGCGTGTCTGTGTGTATGTGTTAAAAGTACTGTGTGACATATTATTCAGCAGCTTAGCTCTCTCGTACAGCAGCCTGTTCACCAAGGACATATAGGACAAATACTCTAACATGCAGTGTTTGTGGATGGATGCGTGATGCGCATGAGTGTCTGTGTGTGTGTGTGTGTGTGTGTGTGTGTGTGTGTGTGCGTGCATCTTGGAAACCTCAAGCCTCAAGCCTCAGCCTCAAGATTGAATGAATAAATAAAGAAAAAAAATATTTGCTCACTCTTGATATAAACTCATGATTTAATACCTTGCAGTAATTTCCTAAATCAGTGTTTGATTTGACTTTTCTCTAATCATTCATTAGAGGGCATTTTTTCAGTCGAATACATGTGAGTACCTCTGCTTTTTACATTAAGAAAATACAGTCTTAACAGTAGATACAAGTACAAGCATATACGTAATACATGTAGAAATATGATCAACTGGATTATATTCGGAGGTATAAAAGTATAAAAGAATAAAACTGGATGGTGGTGCACCCACCACTGGTACAAGATAAAGCCACCGACGCAACAGTTATCTGAACCCTGCTACAATGCTACCCTGTAGTATGTAAATGACATCAAATGTAGCAAAAATCCACTTTATAATTCATAATGCATAAAATCATGATTCACTTTATAATTAACAAGATGTAATCCTTCCCCATATACTTGGACCCCTTATCCTAACCTTAACCACATCTCTTAATGCACTACTTAATAGCTAACATTAGCTAATTGCTAACTTAACATTAGCATAAGTGAGGAGATGTAGCCTTCCTATTACCCTTACCGTAAGCTTAACCATCTCTCTCTTAGGCTTGATCTTCATGCTGGCCCACTTGAGGTACTTATTTACCTTCTCTCGTAGCCTCTTTGTACATGGCATTGTTGTGGTCACCAGTATCATGTCATCCATGTAAGCCCTAACTGGTGGAAGATGCACCCTGTTCTGCCATCTCTCCCCACCTACCACTCACTTAGAAGCCCTGATGATTACTTCCATCGCCATAGTAAATGCTAATGGAGAAATTGTACACCCTGCCATAATACCTATTTCTAGCCTCTGCCAACCTGTTGTGAAACCTGCCGTACTTAGACATAACCTAATATCCTGAAAATATGCTTTCACTAAGTTAACAACTACCCGTGGCACTTTGAAGTAGTCAAACGCACTCCAAATGAGGCTATGCGGTACTGAACCAAACGCATTTGCAAGATCTAAAAATATTACATGCAGGTCCCTTTTTTTAATCTTCGCTACCTGAATCTGGTGCCAGATCATGCTAGCTCTAAACACCCTGCAAAATCTGGTATTCCTGCCTTCTGCACCATAGTATCTATTAAGCTATTCCTTTCCAAGTAGCTAGCTAATTTCTGCGCTACTACACTAAAGAAAATCTTCTCCTCCACATTCAAGAGAGAAATCATCCGGAATTGGCTACGGTCCACAGACTCCTTCTCCTTAGGAATGAGGACACCCCCTGCCCTATGCAATGCTCTTGGGATAATTTCTCCCAAACTATTCTTAGCTGTTTCCACAAAAATTTAAAGGCGCTGTATGTAAGAATGTGGCCAAAACGGTTACTGCACTCAAATTCAAAATACTGCCGCCCCCCCTCCCCTACAGATTCGAGGTTGCTGGACAGCGGCAAGCTGGAGACTGATTTGTTTGCCCACGGGCAGCTGCCGTGGCAGGGCCGCGTCGCCGCGTCCTTGATCTTCGGTTTTCCAGCGGACCGTTCGAGCAAGTCCGGCTTCTCTGCTGCTAACACTGCTGCCGGGATACAGCTGAGGAGACTGCTAAATCTATGTACTGGGACACTGCTAATGCTGCTTGCCGTGCTGCGTAGGCGGTGGGTGGCACAACAGGCCAAAACACAAATTCAAAACATAAACATGATTTGCAGACTGTGTTTTTTAAATGCGAATATTCTGGCTGTACTATTGTTGTCGGTGAGATCAGTATGTTATATTAACATTATTCCTTAGTCTCTGTGACATATTAGGATGATTTTACGCCTATTTGCTTTAGATTTCTTACATATAGCTCCTTTAAGGATATCAGGTGCACTTTTATAAACCCGGTAGGGGACTCCATTAGGCCCTGGGGCCGAAGAAGCCTTTGCATGCCTGACCACCTCTTGAACTTCCTTCCACCTAGGTGGCCTGACATCCATCTCATGCTCTATCCCTCATAATGGAGGGATATCCGGTGGAAAACCTACTCTCCTGTTCTTCTCTAAATCTATGTATTTCTCAAATATTCTTCAACCTCTAGCCTTTCTGCTTTAAGCTGCCCTCCCTTTTCCTGGCTAAACAATCCTTTAACAAACTTAAAAGGGTCCCTGAAAAAACCTGTCCTTGCATATTCCTCCTTCCCCCTCTTTTTCCGGAGATGCTCTGCCCTTCTAAGAACTGCTAGCCTGCTTCTCAACTCCTCTTGCAACACATTAATTCCCTCCCTTTCTTCTTCTGTAGCCTTTTTCCACTGTTTTCTTAACTGTCTCCTTTCCTTAACTAACTTCTCTATTTCTCTTTGCTGCCATGACTTACCTGACTGTACCCTCTCACCTCTCTTTCTCTCATGCACCCCAAACCTCTCTGCACCATATGAGTAACTTATATCTCCCATCTTTTCTAATGTTTCTATTCCATTTCCTCTATGCCTGCTTAAGATTACTGACAAATCTCTATTAACTATCTCCCATTCTTTACTGTCATTTGCCCTAGGCCATCTAACTCTAACCATTTGCTCCATGCTTCTCTCTCTCTGACTGGCATACTGACCTCAGTGTCACCTGCATCCTCTCTTACCACCCCCTCCTCCTCCTCCTCAGTGGCAGTGTTACTGATATCCTTCTACCTGTCACTGGACTTCATCCAGCTGACTTCTTAGGAAGTACTGATCAAGGATGAGGGCAGCAGGTGGGCCACCCTATTTTAGGACAGCCTACAATGGAGAAATAAGGCACCTCCTTCCCTCTGCTAGCCTGGAAGTGCGCCTTAGGCAAGCGGAGGCACTCCTTTTGCCTCCTAGTTATGGGTCAGATAGCAACTGGGCAGCTCTGAGTGCTAGTAGGCCTACCGTAGGCTACAGTAACACTGAGTGTTAGCACAGTAACTGCGTAATCAATTTCCCCTCCTTGTGATTGTCTTCATTAAAGGAGCTATATGTAAGAAATCTAAAGCAAATAGTCGTAAAATCATCCTAATATGTCACAGAGACTAAGGAATAATGTTCATATAACATACTGATCTCACCNGTGTCCTGGTACATAGCATTAGCAGCCGGCTCCTCCTCACCTGTATCCTAGCAGCAGCATTAGCAGCAGAGAAGCCGGACTTGCTCGAATGGTCCGCTGGAAAACCGAAGATCAAGGACGCGGCGACGCGGCCCTGCCACAGCAGCTGCCTGTGGGTAAAAAACATCAGTCTCCAGCGTGCCGCTGTCCAGCAACCTCAAATCTGTCGGGGAGGGGGGCTGACACGACTTGCGGCAGTATTTTGAATTTGAGTGCAGTAACCGTTTTGGCCACATTCTTACAAACTTAACAAAACTGGTGCATATTTAAATAAAATATTTCAGAAAATTTGTAATACAAAAAATACTTGTCTCAATATGAGTGATCAACTGGGCAAGTTACATGGGGATATCTATTAGTTAATTTTTCACCCTATTTGTAGTGTTTTGCCTACACGGGTTTAAGTTTGTTTACAGAGTGATAACTATAGCCTAATTAAGCTACTAGATAGGCAGGTCTGTCATACCAAAATATAAACTAGAGACCTGTAGAGAGATAAAAATGCCAAAATTGTTTGGTCCCCATGGGTGAGAGGGGCCTACCAAGTTGTGAAAATGATCCCTTTAGCCCCTGTACTAATAGGGTCCCATTCTATTTGTCTGTTTGAAGTTCTGGCTACACTTGGTACCTGTCAGGGGCTGGTGACAACAGATGGTGAGGTGAATAATCTAATAACCTACTTTTATGATAAGATGACATTCTTTGGCACATATTAATGCAATTTTGGGGTGATTGGCTTATTTACATTAATAATGGCAAACACATATATATATATATATGCCTTTTGGATTTTTTATTCCTTATTCCATGTCCGCCTATAATTCATGTGTGTTTAGGCGTATACATTTTTTAAAAGGAGCAAGGTACTGATGAAATCTTTGCTTGCTTGTGTGCAGCAACTGTCTGTGAACATTCAGTCCAAATTTGGTGACATTCTGATCATTATTTCCTGAGATTCATGTGATAAGGCAGATACCGTCCCTTTTGGAGAAGCCTCAATTTTGACTATTTTCAATTTTGGGGAGGACCCAAAGATCATCCAAATTTTTTTATTAAGCTACTAGATAGGCAGGTCTATCATACCAAAATGTAAACTAGAGACATAGAGGAAGTCAAAAATACCAAAATTGTTTGGTCCCTTTAAGTGATACCAGAATCTGTCTTGGCCCCTGGACTAAATTGCCAACTGCCATTCTTACTCATTCTTACTCATTATTGTATGTTAATCCTTGGTCCTGCAGCAATCATTGTCCTTAATGTGGTTTTAGTTTAATGTAATCCAAAGCTTGAAACCAATATTATGACCCCATAATTCATTGTGTTTGAACACCAAGAAAGCAGCAGGACCTGACGGTAAAACTGGATGGGTCCTAAAACTATGCATTGATCAACATGCGCCAGTGTTCACAATGATATTTAACCGGTCACTAGCTCAGTCGGTCATACCCATGTGCTTCAAGAAGTCCAACATCATCATGTGCCCAAGAAAACAAAACCAACCTGCCTGAATTAGTACTGCCTAGTGGCTCCCACCTCTTTAGTGAAGTGCTTCAATCAATCAATCAATTTTATTTATAAAGCCCAATATCACAAATCACAATTTGCCTCACAGGACTTTAAAGCATACGACATCCCTCTGTCCTTAGGACCCTCACAGCGGATAAGGAAAAACTCCCCCAAAAAAAACCCTTTAACGGGGAAAAAACCCCCCAAAAACATCCATCCTCACTAACCAGCACACTGGACCCACTACAGTTTGCCTACCGTCCCAACTCATCTACAGAGGACGCCATAGCACACAGCCTCCACACCACCATATTTTACCTGGAAAAGAAAGGGAGCTGTGTGAGATTGCTGTTCATTGACTACAGTTCAGTGTTAAACGCCATAGTTTCCTCCAGGCAGGTCACAAAACTCAAGGAGCTGAGATTAAACACCTCACTGTGCATGTGAATCCTTGACCTCCTGACAGGTAGACCCCAGGTGGTGTGAGTGGGTGGACAGACTTCAGCACGGTATGCTCGGTAGGAAATGAGGCTTTATTTTACCCTTGTCCTTAACACAGGAGCACCCCAGGGCTGCATTTGGTCAGCGCATTGGTCACGTGATTGCAGCCTGTCAAAATAGGTGGGATATGTATGAATTTGGATGCAATGCTTTTGTTAGGAAAACGTACAAAAAATTTGTGAGAACAGCCTGCCAGGCCAGTACTAAGAAGTCCCTGACTGTCCAAGACAGTCCACTGACTACCTTTTCCATCGTATATATGCTATTTAGTATCATAATTGCTGAACAAATAAACTAAATTTAAACTAAACTATATTGTTAGATTAAAATGAAAGTCCACACTGATAAAAATGGTTTTATCTGATCAACTCTTCAAAGAAATCAACAAACCATCAGCATACTGAGTACAGATGATGAATATTCTCAAATATTAAGCCAGTAAATTTAATCAAAGACATATTTAAATTGCTTTGTAGAGGAGATGTATGAAACACAACTGAGACCATTCAATTATACTTGAATCTAATTTTCCAAACATTATTTTGTAACAAATTACATATGGGAAGTAACCTTCTTAACCTTGCTTAATGCTGAAAACAACTTACCAGACAGGGTTCCCCAGATGAGATTTCTGAGTACAACATGCCTCCACCTCGACTTGCATACACAAACACACACATTAATCTAATAGAAAACCTAGTTCATATTGTCTTACATTATATTTTTAACACTATTATGGCATGACATTTCCTTTGCTGATTTTTTTAGACCCCTGTTGATTTCTTAATTTGGTTCTTGGGTTCACAGTCTGTGACATATTCAGTTTGCATCCTACTGAATTAATCGGCTAAAGCTCTCTTGAACAAAATGATGAGAAATGGGACCCGCAGCAAATGGGTACACAACTGCTTTATTTTTTAGGCAGTGATCCAAAAGTGTTTTTTTTGACATCACATCTTTATAAATTAAAGATCACTGGTGTAACCGGCTCCAGACCTAGGGAATCTGGACCGGTACATGTGATACACAGGATGAACACTTTGGCTCAATGAAGAGAGAAACAATGGATTAACATCTTCACAAGGCCAGCGCCATTTTATTTCTGACACAAATCAAAATATATCTGTCATTCACTCTGTCTTTCTTCTGTTATATGACTCTGTATCACTAAAAAAAATACATCTTTCAAATAAGTCACACAAGCACCGAAGTACAGTGAATTATATAAATTCAAAAGTAAATTCAGGTACATTATGTGCAAAATAAAATATACATAATTCACACAAAATACTAAACTGAATTTGTCCCATTACTTAAACTCAGTAATGTCAAAATATCAAATTCACAACAAAAATACAAGTTTAACAGTTACTGCATCAAATCTCTTGTCTTAATATTATGTATTCACAAACTCTGTCAACAAGACGCAACCTAAAATGTGGCGGCATGACTGAACAGAAGTGCAACAGCTACACTAGAGCAAAGCATACAATTAACTCACTTTGAAACACTGAGTAAGTAGTTAAACATTTTTTAGCAACAGAAACCCACATTTCACTATGATAAATCATGACTGTGAGATACATGAAATTATTTTTAAGACGTTATGTTAACGTTACTGCATGAAGCAGACTATCACCTGGATTACGTTTGTGATCTTTACATGAACTACAGACCAAAACAATACTTCACCAAATCATCACAAACCACACAAAACTGTTTCTTAATCCTTCATCTTTGTGTGAGTATAAACAAAAGAGTTTTAAACATATGTTTACAGTACCTGTGGATCAACGAAGAGAGAAACGATGGATTAACGTCTTCACAAGGTCAGTGCCATTTTATTTCAATTAATCAATCAATCAATCAATTTTATTTATAAAGCCCAATATCACAAATCACAGTTTGCCTCACAGGGCTTTACAGCATACGACATCCCTCTGTCCTTATGACCCTCGCAGCAGATAAGGAAAAACTCCCCAAAAAAACCCTTTAACGGGGAAAAAAAACAGTAGAAACCTCAGGAAGAGCAACTGAGGAGGGATCCCTCTTCCAGGATGGACAGACGTGCAATAGATGGTGTACAGAACAGATCAGCATAATAAATTAACAGTAATCCGTATGTCAGACGAAGAACGGTTCAAAAGACCCTTCATGATGGACACGAACAAGGACACATGTACCCGGCCCGGAGGGTTACCGGGGCCCCGCCCTGGAGCCAGGCCTGGGGTTGGGGCCCGTGGGCGAGCGCCTGGTGGTCGGGCCTTCGCCCATGGGGTCCGGCCGGGCTCAGTCCGAACCGGCTACATGGGCTCGTCCCCCTGTAGGCCCACCACCCACAGAGGAATCCAGAAGGGTTTGGT
>NC_065529.1:4086768-4229695 GCF_006386435.1 Epinephelus moara
ATAGCTGAAAGACACTTAAGCCACTTTTCCACTGCACAAAAAACTTGCTAAAATCTGGCTTTTTAATGTAATGGAAAAGGTTTCAATCTGCATTCACACCGGGTCAACTGACTCTGCAGTAGTCATGAGTATTTATCAGCTCTGGCTACCATTGTCACTGATGAAAACACAACATGATTCATGCTTGAATCATGTTGATTCAATATTGCTAATAATAATATTATTGCTCCCTACTGCTGGATGTTTGAACTGTGCATTAATTGCTAACAAGTTTGTCAGAACAACTTTATACGGTGTAAAAATGTTCAATGTTTTTGGCTTGTTCTGTGCCTCAAATTATGTCACTTGAGTCAGTAGAGCTAAAGACTACAGGTTTGAAAAAAAAAAAAAAAAAAAATCAGAGTTAGGAAGACATGAGTCAACATGACCTCTGTAGCCTGCTCCTCAACTCCAACTGAGGCTAGAGGCTTGAAGTTACATTAGCCACTACTAGCATAAGTAACATGAATCTCCGACTGAACTGTCAGTGGTTGAGTTGCATTGTGGGTATTGTAGGCAAAAAGGATGTGTGAAATGAAAAAGACAGTATCTTTGGTTCTGCTGCATCCATTTTGACCATTTTTTTAAAATCTCTCCATTAGGGCTGGGAGATAAGGCAAAAATCAAATATCACAATATTTTTGACCAAATACCTCGATATCTATATAGTGACAGTATCGTAGGGTTGACTATTGGTGCTTTCACAAAATACTTACACAAGGAAATTTTTCATCCCATAATAATAATCAGTTATGTGGACGTAATGACTCAGTGTAAAGGCATATAATAGAACAACTAGAACAGCCTGGTTCAGAAAAGTTTAAAAAATTACGTCACTTTACTGTAATGCAGCCTTTAAAGCTGGGAAAAGACAACACTTATGATATTACAATATCCAAAATCTAAGATAATATCTGGTCTCATATCACAATAACGATACAATATCAATGTATCGCCCAGCTCTATTACCCATTATAAGTCCAACAATGTTACAGTCTTTTAACAGTCCAAAAAATAATTAACATAACACTGAAATTATCATATTGTCAGCAGAAACTGTTGTGGATGGTGCAAATAGTGAATGAAGCTGAAACTTGTACCAGCAATAATACTGAGAGAATCTCATCATGAAAAGAATGGAATAAAATTGGTTTTCAGATAATGAAATGCCTTCCCCCCTCAATTCAGATGTATTAAACCAGTCTGTGTCTCACTAAAATTCAAATGAGAAAGCTACAAACTTGAAATCGGAGGATAATTATGACATTTATTACATACAACATTACCACTGAGTTCTTAATATGAGTCCGTCTCTGTGGGAGCACACACTCAGAGAGCAGTGGCACTGAAAGGGACATGCAGTTCATTTATGCTTTGGTACAGCAGAAATTTGACCATGATTATTTTCAGTGTGTGTGTGTGTGTATGTGTGTCTTTGCAGTGTTTGGGTATGAGCTGAATTTGAGGTTTTTGCCAATACATGAATCATCAGACCGCTTATTTTCATCTATCAGCCACCCAGCACACAGAGGGTCGACAGTACACAAGTGGAACAGTTAGGAGTTACCCATGCATATAAACAGCTTCTCAGCATAAACGACACTTTATTGTCCATTCACATTATTGTTCTTGGTTTCATATCAAATACATATATTTTTGAAATTACTACAATGACAAACTGCAATGTATGATATAGACAAGTAGAATTTCTTTGAAATTTGAAATGCGGGATTGTGTAACAACAGATTTATATTATTATTATTATTATTATTCAGATGCTGGTTTATTGGTCTCAGATTTTCCAGAAGAAAATGTTTTGTACGTATTATGTATTGTACCTTTCTACAAACCACAAAGACGTTATGTTTGCACATTTCATACATATCATATCATTCATTCATTCATTTTCCGTTACCGCTCTCCTGTTAGGGGTCGCAGGGGTGCTGGAGCCTATCCCGGCTGACATTGGACGAGATGCGACCTGTCCAGAGACAGACAGACAACCACTCACACTCACAGTCACACCTACGGGCAATTTTGGAATGCGAGGAAGCCGGAGAACCCAGAGAAAAGCCATGACACGGGGAGAACATGCATACTCCGCACAGAAGGGCCCCCCCACCCTGGTTTTGAACTGGGAACTGTTCAAAATCAACAGATAACAAAACCTGTTGTGAAATAGCGAGTAATCGCATTGTTTCTAGCGGTGGAAATAGTGCCACAAAAAGTGATAATTTTTACCAAGACATCCAATATTGCCACCAAAACCAGGTATTTTAAGCCAAGACATGATCTTTCCTAACCATAACCACGTGTTCTTTGTGTAAAACCCTAACCATTCGTTAACCAAAGAATTGTTAAAGCGTAAAGTTTATCTGTAAATATTTATTATAGTTGACTAAAACCAAACTAACTAAAACTGGGTGTGAAAAAATATTTTAGTTAACTAAAATAAAAACCAGACTGAAGAAAAAAATGAAAACCAAATGAAACAATATTGTGGACCTACAAACTAACATGATTAAAATAAAAAAATGTACAGGAAATGTTTTTAGTTTCATGTCAGTTTGGTCAAATTTGTCAACATGACAGGCATAAGGAGGCATTGGTGCATATGTTTATTGAGACTGGCATGTCTACATTACTGTAATACCTACTCTGAACTTGCCCCTGAGAAATACCCAATAAAAGTTAGACTGAAATGTATAAACCCACTCTGGAAACTAACTGAAACTAAAGTGAATTAAAAAGAAAAAATAATAAATGAGAATTTAAAAAATACAAAAATGATACAAAAATATACAATACAAAATTATAATAACTCTGGTTTTAAAGGAAATTGTTCATTGTATCAATACAATTGCCGTTGGGTTTACATGTAAATTCCCTCGAAGAGTACAGTAAATTATTCAGTTTTTCAGACTCTGGTTTTGGTTTGTCTGTTTTTATTTCTCACCATCCTCTCCCTCTAATAAGCCTGACATATTGTGAACATCCTTTTTTCAGTACCTCATAATGAAGATGTCGTTAGAGTCAGTTTCAGTAAGCTGTTGTTATTATTGTTATGATGACCACATGAGGGCGGGGGGTCACAGGGTTCAGGATGCCACGGTTGGTTTCCCGTGCAGCTGCGAGGGAACTGTGCTGCTGTCTGCAATCATCAAACCTGTCCAGGCACACATGCATGGTGGAGCGTGACAGGCGTGTTCCCCTCTGACCCCTGATGCTGCACAAATACGTGTAGGGTGAGGCTAGAAAGTTAAGCCCCAAAAATAAATCAACACTTGGGCATCATAACGTTGTCTTGTTAACTGAGGAAAGATGGAAAACTTAAACGCTCCAGTGGTTAGACAAGCCCTGCCAAGGTTAAATGTTAATTTCTTTTAAAAAAGAAAAAGAAAAAAGACTGAATTTCAAAATGTTCTCTTTAAAAATGTCTTTAAGGTCGTGTTTTATTATCTATGAAATACAATGGATCTACTCTGTAGTGTTATGAGTCTTATCAGTCAAGGTCTTCCTTTGAAGGACAAATAAATTTCATTTGTTTTAATGTTACCATCAATCATTTTGTCAAAGAATGGGTGTCACCCTCTTGTGTTGGACATCTGAAACTCTTCACACCTCCTACAAGCATAAAAGCATCCACCACATAATTATTGACAAATGAAAACAATTAATTTACACTTAGACCCATTAATGATTTGTTTGTCCTTCATTTTCATCTGACAGAGACTACACTTGAAATGTGACCTTTTAAGTTTGTGTTTTAGCCACAGCACCTTCCACAGCCACAGGAAAGGTCATGTGATGATGGAACAAATGAAGAGAAGGAAATAGCCGTGTCCTGGCCAACAGATAGCACAGAGGGGGATAAGACAGTGAAGAGACAGGATGCCCCAGCTCTCCTCTGAGTCTTTTCAAAAACACTGTAAATCACTTGGACGGGCCCACTTTATCATTTCACTCCAGACTCTGTCACACAGAGAGGAACTTTTGTATAGGATGTGACTGTTTTACATAAACACGTGACCTAAGTGCTAACTGTTAGCAGCAAGAAGAATAGAAACAAATTGGATTATTTCCCAGGTGCTGTGCAAAGCATAGCTCTTTTATGGGTACTCTGCATAACTAAATAGGTAGTGTTCAAGTGGAGTTAATATGCTGTGGAGATGATGCTATTCTGGTGGCTCAGTAGGTAGATGCCCAGCAGGAAGGACCCAGATTTGATTCCAGGTCTGTGTGGACACCTGATAAAATTTGCTCTAGGGGAGAAAGAAAAGTGGTGACTTCATGAAACAGCAAAGTTTGAAAGCTTATCTGTTTCTTTTTTTATTTTGTTTTGGCTTCATCGAATAGCATCATAAAAACAGACAGGAGAGATGCCAGGTGGCTTCACTAGGCCCCAGAGGTGTTTGGAAACCCAAAGTGCTCGATATTAAACAGATAAAAAAGACAGCCAATTTTCTTTTTTTTAATTCTGTCAAATTTTATTTCATAATACTGGCCCTAATCCCCAGGGCGTCAAATACGGCAGCTTGGCCAATGTACTTGGCCTATTTTTACCCAAACCATGGTCTCTTTTTCTAAACCAAAGCATCTTTATAGTCTAATCCTAATGTAGTTGCCAAAACCTACATTTCCTGTGAATGGTGAAAAGACACTGTAGCATGTGATGAGCAGAGACTGACATTCGTCCCTGTGCCTTTAAGGATACCTAGAGCGTCATAGTTTGAAGCGTATGGCCACTGACAAAGCAGCTGTGTTGCAATATCACAGTTGTGTTGTCACCACCCTCTCACCTTTCAGCCAATCACATGGCCCCTGCCCTCCCTGCTAGAGAACTCCATAACTGCTATCAGATTTAGCCAGTGAGGTCCTGGTAGCTAACGAAAGTCTCCTGCTGTAGATAAACACAGCCCAGTAGCTAACCCTCTTTAGCTTTGAAGCCTTAGCTTTAGCAAAGCTGCTAACTTGCTAACTAGCTAGGCTGCTGACCGGCAAGTCCCTAAATGAATGCCACTTTGTTTTTAAACAGAGTAATATCGTAAAGTTACAGAAAAAACAAATTTTTTAATTTTTAAAATTTTTTCATTTCTTTCAAATAATTTTTATAGCATTTAAAATAAAATCGATAAGCATGCCTTGGTATGTTATGTAGTACTATTTAGTTTTCAAGATCACAGCTAACCATATTATAGCCTACTTGTGGGTGTAGTGTTAATTTTTAAAGTACGGGAGCGTACCTATAACATGTGCGCATGTGCACATCAAGCCTCCAGGAAGTGCACTGAACTTTGAGGTCAATTTCCATAGTGGCCAAACAGTGTAATTACACCATCATGTGATGCCAAAAGGCTTTTTCTCAAAGAGGTACATTTTACAGATGTCTGTAAACCAGTGGATACATTTTTTTGAGCATCGCAACCCTCGCAAAATGAGTCGTTCCACTATCGGGATTTAATCCAATAACATTTGGAAAGTCTAGAAGAGCCACACAATTAAATAATTTTATCCCCATTCAAGTCAATGGAGTGCTAAACTGGAAGTAGCTGGCTCCGCCGGTGGAAAGTAGCTGCTGCAGTGCCGATGATCCTGGTAATTTTATATGCAGCAGTTGAACCATTTTGGCCTTACACACCCCTGAGCAACTTTCACATGAGGCCCCGCCTTCAATGCTGTGTCCAGGTCTCATTATACATCCATGGTGCACACAGTTAAGTTTGGCTCATTTTAAAGGTTATTGAAACACTGTTCCTACAGTGGCAAGTTTGTATACATGATTCAGATGTAACTGATATGCTATGTTAGACAGACTTTATAAATAGTTTTATCATGTTGAGAATATTACGTAGCAGTAAGCCAAACACTGGGCTAAGTAGTATTAGGTAATACCACATAGTAGGTTGTTATTATCATGGCATTGAGTAAAATAGGTAAATGAACACCAGTAACCGTGTTTTGAAGGATTTCCTTTACTCACTACAGCCATTCTAAGGTGAAGCTGAAGTGCAGGCAGAGGTCAAGCTCATCTATTAGCCTCGACTATGAAACTGCAGCTAAGCTTTTATCTCCTGCAGGCACTGTGGATGTAGCACAAGCTGGGTAAGTTAAAACGCTTGCTTTGTAATGATTCTTTGCAAATGCTTCACAAATAAAGAAACCGTCAAAATAGTGATGCATATTTATATAGTTAGGTAGCTAACAGTTAGCTAGCTATAGACTGTGCTAGGTGGACTGTTTTCTTGCATGCTGCTTGATGCATATTGACTTTATAATTCAATCAACACAGCTTAAATGCCAATGATACAACTTTGACTGTTCCATTTGCTTTTATAGAGTGCAGCAGGAATGAGTCTTAAAACCTGAAAATGACTTAGTATTTTAGCCCTCCCGGTTTCATTGTTTCAAGTCAATGGGTCTTTTTGAATGGGTTTTTGAGTAGATGCCTGAAATGAGGTCTGTGGTTTAACACAAGCCTCTGCGACTTTCATATTTTGCTCTATGACATAAAGTACAACAGTAAATACCCCCATCGTTAATTTTAAATCTTTCAGGTGTCTTGAAAAAAGGAGGTTGCTAGCAAATGGCTAAATGAGACTACAGAACGTCATCATGCTGTACACAGCTTTACAGCCTAAGTCATTCGACTGTAGTGGAGTTTGTTTATAGCCTAACATTAGCATTTTAGTTCTGGCGATTGCATTTACACTTCAAAAATCATGAAATTGGTGTCCATCTGTGAAGATTGTCTTGCTGAACAAAACATCTAGGTATCATTAACGGTTGTTTGCAATAGAACTTATCTTTATGCAATAGCTTTAGCCAAAATTCAATGGGAAATACCATTTGGCTTTTAACAGGGAAGCCAGGGCGATGTTAACTTCCACGTCGGCCTGCCAAAAACACATCATCCCTGCAGCACTCTACAGGCTCTTTTACATAGCATACACTTTAGTGGCTGTGAATATTCTATTTCCTCACTTGGAGAAAAAAAAATGGTCGAGTGTTGTTCCAGTGTGCTTTGGCAGCACCACACCTACGCTTATGGCTTTCTCTATACGCTGCCTGCTATAGCCTATGATTGATTCTCCTCAAATGGCTGCATCAAACTGTATCACCATCTCATAATACTGGCCGGAGGATATAGTGGCACACCTCAAACTCAAACAGCTAAAGCCTACTAACCTTCAGAAATTTTATAGTATCTTGCAACCTTTTCTATCCTAACACACCTTACTCCATATACATAAGATTGTTGTGAAAAGTAAAATCATTCACGTGGCCAACCCAAAACCCACTGTCATGTATACACCTTTAAATTGCTGGCCCTTTAAAGTTAATTTCAAGTTCAGACAGTTTGTTTTAGACACTCTTTTCAGTCAGACTGAAGTACCCATCAGTAAGAATGCGAGCATCTGTCACTTTGTGTTGTGTCATGTGGCGGACTACCTACTTGTGCTTCCTACCTTAAACGCAATGCGTGCTGGGGTAGAAAATTGTGCAGGTGAGAAGGGAGAAGCAGTGAATGAAATAATTATGATGTTCTGTCCTATTTAAAAACATCTTCGGAGGCAGCACATCCCCAACAAGCACCATCGGCTTCACTTTGAGTATTTATTCTGTCTTTGATTAGCAACCTGCAGCTAACAGCAGGAATCTAAAAGGCTGTTTGTAGGATCTCTCATGGATTATCTATGACTATCTATCAGCTCTAATTTAGGGGTGCACTGGCCCAAGATGCCCCGGAGCTGTGCAGGAGGGAGATGGATTAAAGGTAGCTGATGTGTAACCAGGATTTTTGTGGTTTCAGCTGATTTTCTTGTCCGCAGTGCTTCCACTGTCCTGCCAAGTGGTGCTTGCCTGGAGCCAAAAGGGAAAAAAAAGAAGAAGCTGTATTTCACTGCCATCTCTGATTTCAAGCCTGTTTCACGTCAGACCACACCCAGCAGTGTGCTGTGTACTCCTGTGACCACACCCAGCAGTGCGAAGTTAATGCAGGTGAAAAGGTGAGAGGTTAACATCAGCAAATGCAACATTTTCAGGGAGTGTTATGGGGCCCTTTAAAGACTACAGTACCTGTGCACATCAGACTTTAAAGACAGTGTAGAATTTTTCAGCTTGATGTCACCCAGTGGTAGAATCCACATGCCGATAGCTTACCCTCTGGACAACAGTTTAGAGCTCCTAAATATAAACTGAACTGTCATAAAAACTAATTAATTCCATCTTCCATTAAGGGGACAATAACATTCACCATTAAATTAAAGTTATGCATGTGTAATTAAAAATATATAATTCGAATAATCTGACTGCACTCAGAAACTCAATTTATAATGGTTTTAGTTTGTTGGCTTGAAGGTGTGCTCAGTGTTGTAACAATCACAGCACTTGCCAAGATGTACACATGAAAATGAAACGTGCAGTCAAATAATGTAATATCTCATATTATAAACTGTACAGAGAGGCAAAATCCCTCCCCTTATGTCCCCCTTATTTTGGTAAAAAATATGTACTGTAGTCAGTGGCGAGAGACAAATTACTTTTTAATCCTGTTTGAATTGTGCTATGAGTTACACATATGTTTGTCATTTGAAAAGATAATGCATGTCAATTTGAACTGTGACCTAAATAATGCTTGCACAAATTTAAGTTTTGGCTACTTTGTTTATATTGTATTTTGATTTTCAAATTAGAATATCTGAAATATCTGAATTTTGTCCACTGTACAGCAGGCTAAGTCCTTGAAAATGAAAAGTCAAATGCAGTTATGATTTTCAAATTGTAGGAAAATTGCATCTTCATTTTCATTTTGACTTTAATGTAGCTTGCAAAAATGGAAAATCAGGTTACGTTGTGTGTATTGCTTTTTCATTTTCAAATTTGAATATATGTATATTTGAATATTATCCACTGTGCAACAGGGTACAGATTTGAAATTTAAATGCTGAATAGCTTTTATATTTCCATTTTAATATGGTCATTGAACACCCATACAAGCACGTGAATATGCATTTTCATTTTAATTTTTGCTCAACTGACACATACATATGTGCAAAGTTATAATGCTATTGTGAAAATACGTTTTTATATTCCAGTTTACATGAGCATTTTACAGTACTAAAGTCCTCTATGGGCTTCCATACAAATGTTTGTGTGCCTCACTTTGCTCCAAGGCCGGGACATCATCTCTTTATACCTGCAGATATTAGATTTGCTTTATTATGAAACAGACTGGTATTGAAATAGTCATAACTGATTTGTCCATCTGCAACTTTAACAATCTTACGTGTATTATGAGCCTCAGTGCGTAGATCAATGGGTAAATACTTTAAGTGTTTTCATTTTTGTTGGCTTAAAAAGCATGGTGTATTGTGCATACAGATTCTATTCAACAAATAGCCAGAGCAAAACTGGAATGTAACCACTTAAACACACACAGCTTTTGATGTCCTTGAGGCAGAAATGCTATTTTAACACAGCCATCAAGCTCAAAGTCAAATACAACAAGTCTATAAAGCAGAAAGCACACAGTGTGTTTTCATGTTGAAATTTGAAATCTGTATTTCTCCTTTTTAAATGGCTAAGACAATTTTATGTCTTGCAGACTATTAGACTCAATCGTGATTTCATTTATGCAGTTCACTGAGAAAAAGTCATAAAGATCCAATGCTGAAGAAAATACAAATACACAGACAGGTGAGAAATGAAAGGCAAAACCTGAATAAATGAGTGCAGAACCATAACAATGTAGACGCTTCCATATGGAGCAGAAGAGTTCACAGAGTGGTTTGATGAGTATGAAGATGAAGTGAATCATATAGGCTTTCACAGTCAAGAGATCTCAACCCAGCTGAACACTTGGGTATGCAGCTATAATTGAACAGATGATGTGATATATAAATCTGAACCACTGGAAGATCCTTACTGGGACACTGTATGATGTTTTTCCTATCATTTTTTACCTTTTATAATAGATCAGAAGTTATAGAGGTATAAACATGGCCAGATTCACCTGCTTCAGAGCCTTTTTAACGGTCCATTGTAAATCTGAAAATGTTATAGGAATGCAATGCTAAATCTGTGGAGATGTCACTTGATATTATACCTTATTGGTTCCTTTTTCATTCGCATTTTCAATCGGCAAAAAACAGTTAACATACATTAAACCTGGAGATTCTGGGGCCCCTTGAGTGCTGGTGATGGTGTTGGTGATTTGGTTGATAATCCAGCTTTGGTGCTAGACCCAAAGAAAAATAGATAAATAAATAGAACAGATAGAATAGATAGTAGGGGAGACTGGGGTTGGTTGGCACCTAGCTAATTTCTGGTCCTTTGAAGGTCACAGAAACAATATGTTACATCAGAATATTTGCTTTGTTGACTTGCACTCATCTACTACGTTAAAACATCTCAGAGTCTCTAACTTTTTTTGGTGACTGTAACATTTCAGTTTTATAGTATTAAAAGTAAAAAAGTGGTCTGTGGATGTATTAGTAAACTGTGTTAGACAGAGATATTGGAAATGTGTTACTTCTGCTTAATGACATGGAAATGTTTATATGGTTAGTTTATTATTATTTTGGGGCTGATTGGCACAAATACACAACATGGCTTTAATGCTGAATCACCTTACCTATTAAAGGACATTTTTCTATATTAAAACATATTTATTTACTTTTTTTTTATAGCTGACACCCTAAAGAAATACTTGACCTACAAAATAACCATTTGCAAATCAATGAGTCATGCTGTGTTACCTTCAATTTGTCAAGAAAACTTTGTTTTTCTTGCATGCCTATGGACAACGGTGAGCATATTGATTTATCGATCGATTGGGAACCATATTTAACAGCAGCAAACTATATCAAAACATCCGTTAACAAACTCCCGCACAACTCCTATGGCATAATCTCAGTGATGAAGTTGTATGCTAAGTACCTCCCAAACACATGCATTTTCTCAAACCAACACATTCTCACTCTGACGTCGTCACATATTGACGTTTGGTCATGGACTTTCCACGTCCACATACGACAAGCAAGGTACCCTGGGTGCGCTGGTGCGCTGGTTGTTGACGTTCTGGTACACCATGTCAAGTTCTGCCTGTTACATGCATTGTCTTCTTTCAGGATACACTTCCGTTTTCAAGGGACATACATTACATACAGCCTCTTTCAAAATAAACGCACTACGCTGGTACAACACTGCAAATTGTTTTTTTCCCTTCAGCAACTAACATACATGGTTGGGTTTAGGAAAAAAGAAGAGGGTTTGGCTTTAGAATCTTACAGGACGCAAACACTGCCTTCTTGAGTGAAAGTCTGTGTTTGTTGGACCCCACCACCACCCTGCCTGCCCGCCCCAGTCAGACTTTCGTCGCCTCAACTTTCGTCCTTGTCCTGCCATGTTTCCCCCTGATGCGGCACCATTAAACTATAACGGCAACCGACCGATTATCATGCCGACGTTAAAGGACGCCTTTTTCGTTGGTTTCTGACGCTGCAAGTCACAGCCCAAGCGCCAGATTTTGAAGGCTTTGGAGAGAGACCTGGTGCCTCAAACATTAACCTTAGTATTTGGGTCTGACTTCAAAGAGAGTTTTAAATTGTATGATTTTACTAAAAATATGGTCACCATTCTCTGTGGAGGCAAAAACCCCCCCAAGTTTTCTTCATGAATTCAACAGCATGACTAATTGATACACACATGGTCATTTTGTGGGTTAAGTATCCTTTTAACCTTTCATTTGCTGCTGGTTAGAATATTCTAACAGCAATTTTACAAGAGAAATATTGCAGAGTGAAAAGTGTGCCAACCAACCCCAGTCTCTAGTGAGCTTGTGACCTTGTATGTTTAATAAATGGGTCTTTTCACTGTATTGCTGTAATCTTAATACCATCCTTCTGAACACAGTATGCTTTATAACCCTGCTTTTGTAAGGAAGTGACAATGATTAATCAATCAGCAACAGTAACCCCTCATCAGTGATTAATTATATCAAACTCAGCTTGCCTTTCAAAATAAAACCATGTTGATTTTACAGGCACAATGGGGAACTGATAGGCTTACCTCCGCATCACTGCTCTTCACGGGCGACTTGTCATTATTTTTGTTTACAACAGTGGGGACTCGGGGCGCTGCCCTTTGTGCTAATAAATTCCATCATCTCTGTATGCAAAGGTGAGGGAGTTAAGGCTGTGTGTTGTTAGCAGTGGACTAAGTGATGAAATCAAAGGAACTGTGCCATCCTGACGACACTGCGCGAAATAACAGCAACTCCTCTGATGTACGAGCTGGGCTTTAAATATTTCATTAAAAGCAAGAGAAGGGGATGTGCCTAAAAATGAAACGTACTTCTGTGGCTCACGAACAATCCAAACATATTTTTTCACTGTGTATATCTCATATCGTTGCCTCATTCATGTTCCTGACAAAATCACTGACACGTAGGTGAATGCAGCTGCTGTGGAAACAATGTGAGGTTATGTCACCGCGCTGGAATATTTCCGCATGTTTATGGAGATTTCAGTACTTGTTGACAGAAAGGGGTATTTTTGCAGGAATGACACAAGCGTTGTTTGGCTTCGCACATTCCCCTTGCACACACGGACTGTGTACGTGTGTGTGTGTGTGCGTGTGTATTCCTCCCTCACCGCATCTGACAGTGTCCCTCCCTCTTTCTCTCTCCTCCTCCTCCCTCTCTCATTAGGCTTTTCACCGGCAAAACACCGACACACTCCCTTTCCCTGTAGCCGGGGAATAAACACGAAGCGGCGGCAGGAGCAGGATTGACCTCCCCCGGTGCGCACCATCCATGGTCCTCCCCTGGATGTCTGTCTGACAGGAGGGTATGTTGAAACATTCATGTTTTTCCCCATGCTAGTTTGCTCATGTCGTTATAACACCAGGATGTACATGATTTGTTGAATGTCGGTAATGTCTCCGAGATCCTTCTTTTTTTTTTACGCGTAATTCATCAATGATTGTGGCGCTTTGTGATTTTCTCTTTGTGCCTTTAGCAGCAGTGAAATTTATTTTATCGACCATCATTTTATAACGCGCATGGACTTTGGACGCTTGCCTGCCGTCCTCTACCGGGGGATGAATAATATTGTGAGAATAGAGCAGAAGCAGAACAAGTTGTTGCGTCGTTTTGTGCCCACTGGCCCAGTCAGTGTTGACAGCAGAGCTACAGCCAGGTAGTTAGACTCCTCTAGTATCCCCCTCTCTGCTGCCTGGACACTCACTTTATAGCCTGCACAGCACGGCCTTCATTTTCATGTTTGACGTCTTCTAAAGTTGTGCTGGGCTGCAGAGATCAGCTGTTGTTTGCTTCCTTCAGTTTGTGTCTCAGCCTGTCAGGGCAAACTGGATCTGCTTTTGCCTTAGTCAGTGTGTTCTCCAACACACCCATCACTAATTATGCAACAGCCACACTGACAGATGCACATAACATACTCAGGACTCAGTGTTGCCATTGTCACACCCTCTCACCAACACCTCAGGGTTGGCCATATCAACTGTTTGCTTTTCAGACAAACTTAAAGAATTTGTATCTCATGCTTTGGCCCTTTTTGTAGATAGTGTAATAATATGGTGGTGTGTAAATGGTGTAAAATACACCTGCAGCTGATTGCTGTGAAGATGTTTCGCTGCAGAGGTGAAGCACCACTCTACCTGTGTTTGCCTGCATGTTTGGGCAGGTCCATGTATGGAAATGGGCTCACCTTTGACCCCCTTGGCTTTTGTGGAATTACATACAGTACTGAAGAGGAATGTTTCAGCCAAGGGCAGAAGTTTTGTTTCAACATTGGGGGGAAGGCACATATGAAACGGGGGTTTGAGGGTCGTCCACCAGAACATTTTGAGCATCAAACAATTAATTTCCCGCATTCTGGGGAATTGTTATGCTCCAATTTGTGCCTTTTCTGGATCCATTTATGGTGTAAATGTCCTTAATTCTGTTAAAATAAAAGTCCTCTGTGACTCTCATGTTCTTATTGGATGGGACAGATGCACATGCTCTAAATATTGACGGGGAAGTGTCATGTGCATCCTCCCCCTTGCCAAAATCTACGCCTATGTACGGGTTGGCTTCACCTTCAGGATGATTTACTTGGACTGTTCTCCATAGTTGTGCATCTCTAGCTAGCTTCCCCAACTACATGTCTTTGTCTGTGTCTTGTATATGTGGAGTCACTCATAGTTTGATGATCTTTGAGTCTATTGCAATCAACTGGCATTGCAAAATTCCCTGCAAAGTTCTATTGATTGACTCTTATATTTCTTACTGTATTGGTTTGTCATGTGCTTGCACTTATATGAGTCAGACCAAGTGTGGCACAGCTTCTCTGCAGTGTTGTGGCCTGCTCCCTGTCACCATACAGGTGGGCTCACCATACTCTGTCATGCTCTTCATCCAGGCCGTACACTGTCAGCCTCAGCTGGCAGACCTGCCGTCACACAGCATCCATGTCGTTAACATCGGACACACTCCTGTGCCTGCTGTGTCAGCCTTGCCGAGTCACCTCGCCAACCAGTCTCCCTCTGAGTATTACCCGATGCCCCCCCCCCAACTGCCAGGGAGCCATTACCTCATCCCAGCATCAGTTTCTCCACTGTTTGCTCATCAGTGCTATGACATAAATTTGTGATCACACAGAGTTGATACACTTCTAAGTAAATCCAACTCAAAGATTCTGTATGCCTTTTTAGTTTTATCATAGTGTATATGTGCACAAAGTCTTGCTACGAGTGTGTACATGTCAGTGTTGGTGCGTGAGTTCAGATACCCGAGGGTGCTGCTGGGATTTCACAGCCCAGCATGCTGCCTGCCACCATTTGCAATTCAAATGAGCATGTATGAGGCATCCAGTGAGGCTGAGGCAGCCCTCCTCTTCTCTGTGTCTCATTGGAAGCAATCATTCCTAGCACTTGCAAGTTAACTCAACCATTTCTTATTGACTTCTCCGTTAGTGTCTCTTCAAGTGTCACAGAGGGAGAATATTTTTCAGGTGGCCATCTTACCCGAGTCATAGTTTCTTTTGTAAAGCTCTTGGCACATGTATGGAATGCTGCATAATTGTGTGGGGTCACCCTGATGTTACCAAGGATGATGCCAAGGCCTGCGGTGGCAGTGTGTGTGTGCCCTGCGCTTGTCATTGCTGCCCAGTGAAATGTTCTTTGACTCGCCATGTTTTTGTAGCCTGGTGAGCGTGGTCACGTCTCTTCCTGCCTGCTGAACACCAGTGACCAATCACACATGCATACACAAACACATGCATTTGTATCTCTATACTTGAGAGGCCTCTTATTGACATCTTGTATTCTCTAATTCCTAACCTTCTCACAACTGACCTCAACCTAAATCCGATGTCAACTCCCAAGTTATCACCCTTGGGATTGTCACTATATCAGCCCCCACTTTCATGCTATTTATATGGCAGTAACCAGTCATTGTGTTTAGGGCTGCCACTAACGATTATTTTCATTGTCGACTAATCTGTCGATTATTTCTTCGATTAGTCGACTAATCATTTCATCGAAAAATGTGTTAAAATGTTGAAAAATGTCGGTCTGTCTCGCCCAAACCCCAAAATTACGTCATCTAATGTCTTGTTTCATACTCACGCCAAAGGGATTTAGTTCACTGTCACGGGAGAGTGTGTAAAGCTGCCAATATCTGAATGTAAGAAGCTGCAGTAAGAGTATTTTGGGGTACTTTTATAGTGCTTTTCTATGAAAAATGACTCAAACCGATTAGTTGACTACTAAAATAGTCACAGATTATTTTAATAGTCGATTAGTCATCGATTAGTCGACTAATCGTGGCAGCCCTAATTGTGTTTCTGTCATGTACAGGACATGATATGGACGACAAAAGCTGGTGCATGTGCCTATGTTGGAAGACAACATTCAGTCATGAATTTAGATTTACTGCTACAAAACCATATAGTTGGTGGACTTGTGATAGAAAGAATAATAAAAAAAGACTGGCCAAAATTGGTGTAGCAAAGGCTTTTAGTTGCTACTATGAGTCAAGCTTTAAAAGCAACTCAATCATATTTCAAACCTTTCCTGCCTGAATCCCATAATCTTGAAAACTCCATGCCCCCATTTAATAATGCAGGTTTTCCGTCAAATACTTGGAAGTCTCAAGTGTAATTAGTTAATATTTAAAGGGGATCTATTATGCTTTTCAGTATTTTGTGTCTTACAGCAAGCTGTAGTGTTGCAATGATTGATGTTATATGTGGCCAAGGTTTCAAATACTGAGGTAAACGTGTGTAGATGTAATCCCCGTATCGAACACGTCAGGTTTTCCTACAGTTGTGAACATGGGCACCTGATTCTGCTTTAAAATGGGGGAGCAAAGTTGGAAAGACACATTATTGGCGGTGGCTCTGGGGGTCCTCCCCTGAAAAAGTTCTAAAATTTAAAACAAATTTCCTGCATTTCTACACTACCTGCATGAGTTGAGATCTGTTGATTGAGGGTGATATGGAAACCAAGAATAACCCAGTACGACTGGGTGGATCAGGACAGGAAATGGTTATTAGAACAATAGCTACTTCATATTTGAAATTATATTTGTTAAAACATTATGTAGCCGAAATTGGTAGAGGGTTGTAAGCTACTGCGCAATCTTTGAGGTTAAACAAGGGCAAACAATTCATATGAAACCGCCTTACAGCACATCACAGTATAATTTGGATAGTTGAACCTGGTTAAACAATGTTAAACCTGAGGGTTGCCTTTCTCAATACTCACAAGGCCATCTTCAGATTCTAACAATTGCAACAAAGCACAAACAGTTTGGATGAATTAATTGGCCTGGCCTCATAACAACTATCTAATTCCAGTCCCACCTGTTTATTTAACACACATTTTTAACCAATATTATTTCAAATCAGGGATTATTTTAATGAAAATTTAGAGATGACTTTGGCTCCTAAAGACTTAAAAAGGACACTTAGGTCAAGGACTAGACCCAACTACGAAACCAACCCTTAGAGTAAACCTGATTCTGTCATTTACCCTAAATGACAAAATTAGAGAATAATCAGGGGTGGACCTCACCATAAGCTCCTAACTAAAGTGGCCCAAACAGTTATAGATTATGATGTTTAGGTAGGAGAAATATTAGATTATGTTACTATTCTAAGTCATTGTAAGTTATTGTAAATAATAATAATAAATAATAATTGTAAATAACTTACAAGAGGATCCCAAAGCACATTTTTCAAAAGCACCTGTATACTTAGACTTAAGAGGAAAACATTGTAAACATATGCTGGATCATTCATAAATTCGGAGTGCTGTTAGAGTGTAGCGTTTGGTTATTCAGAACCCCACGCTCTCGGAGAAGCAGAGTGTGCTCTGGGCACTCCGTCTGAGAAGATGGAGCAGAACGCTGAGTGAATATATGATTAATTTAGCTGGTAATAGAATGGTCTGTTACTGAAAACAATAGTGCTCTTATTTTGGTGTAAAATGTCAGACTGGATTTACGAACGTACCCATGGTTACCTGCTCCAGGAATGCTACTGCAAGTGTCACTTAGCCTACACTGCTAAATTAAGCTAATGTTAGGAAAACTTGTAAACTTGGTTGCCGGTGTTGTAAATTTCCATTTGATTTCAGATCACGTTCTGTCTGAACACGCCTGGTTGTGTTACGAAGCTTTTATCAGTGATTTTTGATGGTAGAAAGTGTTGCTGTTCCTCCCAGGCAGCAAGTAGGCCTACACTGCTACATGTAGCTACAGGCTATGTCAGGAAAATGTGTGATCTTGTTTGCTGATGTTGTTGATTTCTCCCTGATATCCGATCATATTCCTGCAGGAACATGTCAGGTTGTGTTTAAAAGCTATAATTGGTGATTTCTCATGGTTAAGGTGATGCTATTCCCAGTTAGAGTCATTCCCTGGCTGCAAGAACACTGCTAATGTACATGTAGCTACATGCTAACTTTAGGGAAATGTGTAATCACGGTTGCTGATGTTGTAAATTTCACCCCGATTTCGGACTATGTTCCTTCTGGAACATGTCTGGTTGTGTTTAGAAGCTTTTATTGGTGATTTAGTAGAAAGGGCCACTGTTCTCAGTTACAGTCATTCCCTGGCTGCAAGTGCACTGCTAAGGCACATGTAGCTACATGCTAATGTCTGGGAAACATGTAATCCTGATTGCTGATGTTGTTTGTTTCTCCCCGATTTCAGATCATATTCCTGCTGGAACATGTCAGATTTTGTTTAGAAACTTTTATTGGTCATTTTCCAAGGTAGAAAGTGCAGCTGTTTTCCCTGACAGTTATTTCCCGGCTTATACCGAAAAACAGAAGACCATGACCAAGACTGGCTGACCAATCAGAGCTGACTAGGGTTTTTTCAGTAGGTTTAAAGAGACAGGTGCCAAAAAGAGCCTCTTTCCGACAGAGGGTGTTTCAGCACAGACAGTATGAGGAAAATAAAGTGTTTGTGAACATTAAAGCATGAAAACTTTTTCTAATAGAAACCTAGAATACAAACAGGAACCTGAAAATGAGCATGATGGGTCCCCTTTAAGACTTTCTTTACGCAGGTCCAACATTGTTTACACAACATGTAACTAATACTTGATACCTGATAGCTGATGAGCAGTACAGTGTCATTGATTGTTGGCTCACAAAGCTGTAATTGCAGTACTACACTGGTACAGTGCACTGCAGCTTTGTGTTTATTTACCCAATATGCCTAATCTTAGACCCAAATCTCTGTTTTACATGCTTTTTTATCAGCTTTGTTTGGAATAATCAAAAGAGGATAACACAACATTACCGCAGCCAGTGTAATCACAGTGGCTGTGTGCTTTTGTTTTAAGGGAACTGAATGAGTCTCATTAGGATGCTGCATCTGCTGCAGTCCTGACAGAGTCTTGACGGGACTTGAACATTATATCGTTTCACCGTGTGGTCTTTAATAGTATGTTCGGGGCTTCCAGCAACAATGTCCACAGTTTTTTGCAGCGGTCGAATCCCCTCTTCCTTTGCCTATCGAGGGTCTCCTCTCAAGCCAGTTACAATCCTGTTGCTGTCTCTCCGATCTGGGCTTTATTTTTAGCTTTGGTTTTTTACTCACACAGCTTTTGGCGATTTATTGCCTTCCTCAGATTGCATCATTCTGTCTGCACTCGGATGTGAGAAGAGAGAAAGAGAAGCTATTTCATGCCATGAGGCAGGTTTATTTCACCATTCTATTTCCCACCTTCAGTCATATAGCTCTTCACAGTTGATGGGAAGCATCACTTTGTCCTTCTGAAGGGGAGGCAGGGAGCTTTACCCTGAGCAGCAGCAGCAGCGGCAGCTCGGCTTGCCTCAGCCTGATGATTACAGTGAGTCAGCAGGTTCTCCATTTTTTTCCCCCTTCTTCCTTTACATACCTACGCTCGTCTCCCTTGCTCCCTCTCGACCGTGTTCTTTGAACAAATCCCCTGCCTCTCAAGGATGAGACTCATCATGTTGTTGTCTGGCTTTGATCTGGTGCAATGATACCCATAATGCCGCTCATTTTTGCCTCCCCACAGTAAAGCAGAATTTATATTTCAGGCAAAGTTGGTTCGGGTGTAGAAAGAGAACAGTTGCCACTTCTTCTATTGCTGCTTGCGCTGCCTTCATTGTGGTCTGCTGTGGAAATAGTTTTCTCCAGCTATTATGGCCTCTTCCAACAAACCAAGCCAGCAGCCATTGTTTTCTTTTGGCCACTTCACACTTGGCAATCTTTAATTAGAGCCTCTGCATTCAACAGTTGCGGAGGAAGCCTAATTCTATTGTTGGTCTGTCCATTTCCCCCATGATTAGAGAGTGGTGTGATTACGTTTGAGTCCCGCACATTGTGGAAAGCTGGTGAATTAAGGAAAAATAGTTCGTACTGAGGTCGATCTTAATGCAAGCTATTTATAAATGCATAAAACAAGACCTAAAAAAGGATTAGGAAGATTAGAGTTAAAAAAAAATCAAAACAATGCCATGGCGACTGCTGCTGCTGCTGAGGAAACTCCAGAGTTGATTTGCAGAAATGTATTTTTAACAGCATGATAGAGTTATAGTAAAGTGAAGTTGCTCAAGCAAGGTTTGGCTTTTGAGGACGATGGTCCCATGGTAACTGTACTGTGATTAAAAATTGTTGCTGCTGCTGTGTGGTTAACGAGATATGCAGCTCCACTGAGGAAGGTGGGCACACTCTGACCTCTGCTTTATATTTCACTGGTAATTACACTAAAAGATGATTGTTCATCAAATGCCCAGCGAAGCAGGTGGGTGTAGTCTGCATTCGGACAGTGGCTGTCTGTCTGTGTGCTGGACAACACCCACGATTTCTCAGTGAGAAATGTGTTTGTCGAGGGTCGTGTTAGCATTGTTCATTGCAGTGGTCTGTGGAGGAGTAGATACACAGACTACTCCCAGTCCCTGTGGGCCTGTCGTGTGGCTTCTAAACTGGTCAAACAGGTTGGGAGGCAGATCCAGGCACAGCCGCAGTCATATCTCCACATTTGGTTTGTTTACAGCTCTCAGTAATAATCTGTGCACACATGTGATGCATGTCCTGTGTGTTTTCTGTGTGCTTCATGCATTTTGGTTTCTTGCAGTAACTTGCATGTTGCTTGCTATGTGTGCAGCTGAGTGTAGTATCTACTGCACGCACGCACACACACACACACACACACACACACATACGCAATCCTAGACCAACATACAAGCTGTGTACACAATCCTTCTTCCATCAAATTCCTTTTTAACATGTCATATCATGTTCATGTATCATTACAAGTATGCAACACATTCTCACTTTCAACTCCAAATACTGACGCTTGGTCAGTGGCCCTATGTCAAACAGTGGTGCTCTAGGTACCCCTTCAGTGTTGGTTTTTGACTCTGCGGAATGTTGGGTAAATTTACACCTGTTACATACAGTCTCTTTTCAAAATAGACTTTCAGCATGGGCTTACTTTTTAAAAGTCTACTTCCTTAGGTTTAGGCAACAAAGTACAGTAGTGATTAATAAAAAAAGTTATGGTTTGGCTTAAAATAAGTTCGTTTTTTACTAAGGTAATGTGACGTAACAACACATACGAAGCATAGTAGCTACACATACTAGCACACTATGTTGGTATTAAAGATAACTCGATTGACCTTTGGTGTCACATGGGACAACACCAGTGGGCTCCTTGGTGCAAGTCCAGAGTTTTTTGACCCCTCCATCTATGCAGACCTTCTTACTCTTTATACTATGGCAGTTGTTTGGAGCATCAAAAAATGCTTGGTGCGTCGGTACCTGACACCAAGGGCCACTGACTATGTTATATTATATAAGTATTTGAGGAGTTGGGAGTGAGAATGGGTTGGATGAAGTTATCAGCAGTGCTTATTTTCAGTGTCACTGGATTACTTTGATACTGAAGCAGTATCAGTAAGCAGATTTCTGGACCTTTATTCACCTTGGAGATGAGGGATGATATGATATCCATGGGTGATGTCACACTAAATCTGAAAATATGTGCTATCATGTCTTTGTGTTTAGAATTGACTGAATGTCAATGTTTTTCTGCAAACTGTGGCAATCAGGGAACAAGAGTTTTAAAGTGCATTAACTGTCTCCACGATCTGTGTGTCACAGTTGCTGCTGCCATCCCAACTGTTGACCATGTTGGTGAGCAGCCAAATCAGCAGGACGTACTACAATAACTCACTTCCTGTTGTTTTTAGAGCAACAGCACGCACCTGTCCTTTTCAGCTCACGCAGTATCTATGCTTTACGTCTCTCCCCTGGCCTCCCCTTCAACTCTGTGTCCTCGGGGAGTGCCTCACAGTTTAAAAACTGCTGTAGCCTATAATCAAAGCACACCAGAACGTTTTAGACTATTGGATATGTCACACTGTGTCTTACAGGCAGTTCTGTGGGATATTTGATATGTCAAACTAGGAATGGATGGAGGACGGATGGATGTAAACTAGTTAGACATCGTTTGGTTGCATGATGTACAGATGGAAAAACAGACTGATTAAAAAAGTCTTTTGAAAATTCTGTGGTTACTTCATGTGCAGTGTGGAAGTTTTGACATTACATATGTGACTGCCTTTTTTTAAATTATTTTTTGTAACTTGATTTTGTATATTATTATCTGGCAAAACAACATTGCTTGGTAGTTCAGTTGTAATTTGGGTACATTGGGATTTAGCTCTTTCACTGTGATGAACTTTTAAAGAAAAGCAACACTCCACAATACTATACTGACAAATGCATTCAACATCAAATGATAAAACCTTTGCAACACAATTTAAAGCATCATGAGTAATGTGAAGTACACATATTTTGTTGTAAATGGTTAAAAATCATATACATGCTCTGGTCTGATACCTTTACCTCAGAAGAATTAGCACCTTTATTCAATTCACATTGAGTGATGGTAATTGTGAGCACTGCTCATGCAATATATCCTTCATTCTTGTATGAGCTGTTGCTCTGTTGTTCCTCTTTACTGCCCTGTTCCTTAGTGTGCCAATAAGCATCCCCTCACCTCATTAATAAGGTAGTTGATTTATAATCAGAGCAGGCGCTCTCATCTGCAGCGAGCTTCTTTGTGAAGTCATAAACTGATTTTTGCTGCAGTAACATTAGCCGGCCTTGCTGGGAGTGTGTCAACACTAAAGCCAAAATGTAATTTACAACAAATCCCAAAGTCATGCTCAGCAAGCAGCGGTGGTTTAAAGGGGAAATGTAATGTTGTTTTTGTTTTGGGGGCGGTGTACTCCTGCAACCCTAGAAGTTATGTTTGTGTATTACAAAACTGCATTCATAATGTTGTGATGACAACGTAATCCATGTCGGGATTATGTTCAGAGACAATGTTTCTTTGAGTTAATGAAACTTTATGTTTATGTTCTGCGCTGGTGTCGCAGGGAGAAAATCGGGGTGGATGGCAGCCATACAAAGTGCAGGACTGTGACACCAGTATCTGGGGTTCACATTCAGACTCCTGGCTTAACAAAAGCACTGTGGGGAAGGTTAGGGAAAGAGTGTGATTTCAGTTAAATGTTAATTAAAAAAATAATATAGTCTCTACAAGTGGATAGTGTGTTGAAGATGGTCTATTTTGGCAGAAAACATGTACATTGCATTATAAATACGTTATCGGTGAACATTTTGCTGAGAGGCTTTTTTTTTGTGCAACTGGCCAGGTATGTTAATTAGCAACATTTCCTCATTAAACATGTCCTCACTCATTGGTTGATATGATATCTTTATCAATGCACATACAACCAGGGTATCCCTCAGAAAAGTTGTCAGGCAAGGCGGCAAGTATCTTTTGACTGGGCCGGTGACCCAGTGTGGTGCAACCTAGCGCCTAGTGTCTTTTTTAAGGGGTGAAGTGACAGATTTTGTTTTGATGTTATCAGTGCAGCTTAGTTAAATTCAAATTTGCTTTGTGTAAGAAGGCCACATTTGGTCTCATGCATGTAAAATATGATGCAGTTTTGGTATATATGCCTATTAATGAGTGATTGAAATAGCTGATGTGTCTGCTGTCATGGGGAGAGGAGCAGCATGTTACCAAGGACAAAATGTGATGGAGAGATCTCATTACAGCCTTATGTCCCAAAGAGGATGAAAAGGAGTCAGTAGGTTGGTCAGTGGTTAATGTTAGTAACATGGTTAGAGCTGTTGCAGAGTTTTGACTCCTCATAGTTAACATAACGTTAACTTATTATCAGCTCACTCATGGGAAATGTGTGACGGCTGCTGACTGGCTAACTATGACATTAACAGAGTCTAACCTCAGCTAAGTGCTAGCGTTAAAAGTAATACTAGCAAGCTTACCTCACTGACTTGAGTTGGACTCCCCATTAGCTGCGGCTGTCATGAGATCAGAGGCAGGCGGTTCTGTGCTGTGTGTGTGTGTGTGTGTGTGTGTGTGTCTGTGCAGTGTGTGTTATTTTTATTGCTGTTGAGTATAATGTTAGCAGGGTGTTTTTCTTTACTCTCTAGGCTACTGCAATTAAAAAAACATCTTTAAATACATTTAAAAAATTTCCAGATGATTAGGCTGGGTGGTCGATTAAGGCTGGGCAGGTCGCCCGGCTTGCAATACAGTGACGGAAACCCTAGTCTCGCCACCAGACAATCAGAGATCTCCTTCTGATAGTCTGGGGACACTCCTCTCTAAAGTGTGTTTAACACACCGGCGAAAACGGCCGGCAACAAAGCAACGCCTCTTGTAATTTTTAAAAGGACACACCCTCCCGGAAATGTGCGCTCCCCCTTTTCTCGTCCGAGCTTGAAAATGGATGCCGAGAGATTTACCTCCGTTTTATCAAACGTGTGCTCAGTCCACAAGATTGTGGAAATGAAGGACTTACAGCGACTTTGTTTAAAACTTTTAACGCAGTCGGACTATGTTTACGAGCACAAGAGTTCAACGAGCCACCGAAGGACCGCCCTGCGGATTTACTATTGGTTCTGCAACGTAGGGAGTTTTTTAAAACTCTGAAATTGTATCCGCCCATCTAAACACAAAATCAGGGAGAAAGTCATCAGTCTCAGGTTAAGCAAAGCATCTAAAGACTGACTTGTGAGTCTACGGAAACCCTGACAACTGCTGACAGCAGACATCTTATGAATTAGTGCCCCTACCGGTTGGGTCAGGAAAAGAATCATTGTTGTGCTTCGTCACGTTATGTACTTAACCTAAAGTTACTCACTTAAAGTTAAGTTAGGTAGGTTTCATTCAGGAAAAGAAACATCATTGGGCATTGTCATGTTATGTGCTTAATGTAAGGTGGCGATTTGATGACATGAACACCGGTCTCCTAGGGGAAAGTTGTGTGTTTATTTGACCCATCTGCCACCCCAACATTTTTTTCTTTACTCTCGTTAGCACATTTTTTACATGATCAAAACCTTCATCATTGTGTTGGTCATACACAAATTCTGGTGCATTACTTTAAAGGTATACATATGCACAGTGCATGAGAACAGCCTGTTCATAGAAAATATAAGTCCCTCAGCGTTATTTCTTGGAGAAAGGGCTGACTTCTTCCTGAAACTGCTGGGTGCTTAGTTTTTGATCACTCATGTTGTTATCGCACTCTGCACAACCCTCTCACTTCTTCCACACCTGCACTCACAAGTTGTAAGGCCACTCCTCAGTAACGGCAACCACTCATTGTTTTGGCATAAGCAGCTCCTTCTGTGATAGTCGGCTGTTTTTTTTCAACCGAAGGCTTTTCTCTAATTGTTCCACGGTTTTTTAGAGCATTTTTTTGGGCCGATCAACATAAAATGTTTACTCTGCACGTACTGATCATTCATGGATTCCCTGTCATGCATCGATTTTTCTTCTCTTTTGTTTTTATGTTGGCAGCGATAATGAGAGGCTCCTTTATAATTCATGCCATGATGGATGTCCCTCTGGTAGCAGTTTTCATGCTGCAATCTCACCAGACACTTCTACGCCAACAGCACCCTGCACTGCCAAACACTCCAGTCCACAGATTCAGATGCTTGGTGTTGGCTTTCAGCTGCCATTTAGCAAACCACACTCTGTTGTCCACACAGTAGTAGTGCTTGGCAAATGACTGATTCTGCCCAGAAAAGTTTACAAGACAACTTTAAAATGTTCTGGAGCGGTATTGACACGCTTTTCTAGCCTTAGTCTCGCTGTGCCTGTCCCTGTCTATACTCTAACAAATAGCATTGAGATCCTTGTTCAGCATCTTTTCAAAACCCCTGACACTGACACCAATAACACAGAGAGCTCCTGTAGCTTCCTTTCAGGCCCAGCACTGATCCTAATAAGGAGATGAATGGCTCTATACAAACACTAGAGTGAAGCTGGGGACTGGATGTATGCCCACTGCCTCTCTCTTTCTCTGTGTGCTGACTGAGGGTGAAATGCCTGTTTCAGCCTTCTCTGATCTGCTCCTGTTTCTCTGTTGAACTGGTCAGTGGTCAGTTCAGGTGTGAAGGAAAGGGAAACAACTCCCACAGCTCCTGGACTGGGCAAAGCAAATTGTTTTCTTTAAGTGGAAGCCAAAAAGACACAAGCTTGGATAAGTTTAAGGATTGAGTGTTAGTGCTAAAAAAAAGACAACACAGGTGACCTTATTGTGATGTCATCACTGTGTATGAACAACTCAGGTTAAGATGAAATACTGATTAATCCCATAAGACAGCATATCAGCTAGCTAGATTTGCAAGCTTCCTTCCATGTGTACATCAGTAAAACTTGAAGTCTATACGTTTAATTCTCAACTGATTTTGAAAATGCTGATTTTCACTGGATATCTTTAGCCCTTTTATTGTGTATGAGAATGTACTCCAGATTTGTAAAGTCAAAAAAGATAGTAACAAACAAAGTAGGGGTCATTTGCGACACTTTTGTATTGATAGGAAATAAACTTCCATCACTACCAGACACTATACAATAATGAAAATAATTTGATCCCTGAACAGATACAGGTGTCTGCTAACAATTTATCAAACCTTATCATGCCCACCCAACAAGGAGTGCATTTACCCAAAATTCCACTTGCCTGGGTCGGTTGGGACACCTTCATCTAGGCTGAAAGAGCATCATTTAAATAGAAGAAATAGCTGATCACGTATTAATTGAGGGTTGTTGATAATATAATCTGCTGTTGGCAGAAACTGTCTGGAATGTAATAATTCCCCTTTGCAGAACGAGGGATTTTGAACGGGGCAAAAAAAAAAACTGTTTCTGACTGGCTGCCACTTGAGTAAACATTCACTCAGTGACTTCACAGTGGGTCTTATTCAATTAGAAAAAGCCTTTGTCTTGTTTTTGTCTGCTTTTTGCTGATTTATAACAAAGCAGGAACTGTAAACAATACTGTCCCCATTATCCAAGGGAGAGCAGACTCACTTTGGACTCCTGTGCAAGCTACCAACAAAAATTCAGACAGCTAACACTAGCACAAACTGATAAGCCGGAAAATCAGCTTTCCAACAATATATTTAGTTTTTTGTATGTGGCATAACTACAACCAGAGTAGTGAACAAAAAACCAAAATAGCCAAACATTTATTTAGACACTATAGATTTCAAAACTGTCAATAAAATGTGAGGTGTTGTCAGACGGGCTCCACTTTGAGGTTGAAAGTGAAGAAGGTGAGGCTAACAACTGTCCCCCTGTCCCAACTGACCCCACTCTCCCTTACTGCTAACTAGATTAGCTAGTTAGCATCAACTTTTTCGCAACTGTTTTACATTAATTACATAGGAGATAGAAATTACCTTCAAATGTGAGTGCAAAATCTTTAAATGATAACATTTATAAAACATTTGATGGCAGTCTGTCAGGTTTAGTACCAGTCTAGGCTACTTAGAATAATAGTAAAAAAAATGGATACATGTATGTAGGTTCATCTCTGAGTGCAAGATAGGTCATAAAAAATATTCAAACACTGGATACAGAGGGAAAAGAGGGATAAAATGAGTAAATTAAAAACATGCTTTTTAAAAACTGTATATTTCTGATACGAAGAGACTGGCAGAGTCTTATGATAAGAATCTGGGGAATACATTTTGTACTTCACTGTGTCTTTAAAGCTCCAGATGGTGAACAGTATTCTCTTAGCACCAACCAGTGGTCCACATGGTTGCCAAAAGAATACAAAGTTTTGTTACATGTGGGAATTTCATTGAATAGGGGTACTCTACTACAGTATGTGTGCCACAGGTGGATACAGAAAATATGGATATCTTGGGCTCTGTGCAACAATGGTGGATCGCAGCTTTCAAAATGTTATCAGGGAGAATGAGATATTTGGAGGGAGGAAGGAAGGAAGACTGTAAGAAAGGAGTGTTTTTAAACCCTGTAATAACACTCTGCTTTAACACAGGGAAATAATCAGCAGATGGCTTTTACACCCACAGTGTCAGTTTGATGTTATGTATTGCTGTCCTCAAGCACATTTCAGGGCTATATTAAGAACCTCTATTATTTTAGAAATGGAAAAAAGCTCCAATAAAGACGCCTAGAATTCTAAAAGCCTCGAATTCTGTTATTTAGTAATGATACAGATGTGTAGCCTGTATTTTATCTGTTTTCAGCTGTCTGTCATTACTAAAGAGAGAAACAAAATAAGATCACAGTACTGGATACTTATAATTCATTTGCTTATATTTGAAATGTTTTCAAAAGCCTTTGCACTAAGTGAAGTGTAGATGAACTGCAAAACAACATCAACATTTCTTTCTTAAATTTGATATGTTTTTGCAGAGGTTTGCAGGTGTTTTATTCAGACCTTTTACTTGCCTGACAATATACAATAAGATGAGCAAAGACCATTGTTGGAAGCAATTTCTGTGGAGGAATATGAAATCCACGAACAATAAAAGCCTCAGAATTCTTCAAGTTATTGTTTTCACTCTTATTTATTTTTCTCAACAGCGAGTGGGAAGCTCTCACCGTAAATGTTTCCCTTGTAAAGTGGTTTGCATTTGCACATGTTGCGTAACAGATTGGAAAATGTGGGAGTGAAATGGTGTGCTGTCACATCATTGCTGGGATTATATATATTTCTGCTTTTCACTGGAAGCAGGCAGTTGTTCTTTTTACAGCATATTTGCACACTTGCTTTAATTGTACACAAAGAGAATAAATCATGTGTGGATTTTATCCAAAAAACGAAAAAACAAAATAACTGTCTCATAAGGTAGGGTTTACACTGAGTGAAACTTGTTGCAGATGGATTGAACAGAGACAAACCTAATTCAAGTGTTTAATTTAACAGCTTCCTATTGAGTGCCTCTGTCACGCTTACCAAAAGCAGTCCGGCCTGTTGTTTGTTTATGGTGTTGGACTGTGTTTAAGGATGGATAAGTCAGCGCTTCTGGTCACTTTCTGTTTAGCCTGAGAGCAAACTTGACTCTGTCTCCAACACTTGAGTCATCACTGCTTATCGTTCTAGCCAAGAATTTTATTTTGCTTATACTGTAGTGTTTTTGACACCACCCTTATTTTAGCCTGTGGCAGTCTGCGAGTTTCACTGATTATTTTAGACCTGTCTGACCTGTAGCTACACTGTCTTTTCCCAAGCAGCCAGCCAGAACTCAGAGACGTCTAAATCGCCCAAACTCTGGATTGAAAAGTGAGGGGCAGCATAGGTGTCCCTGGAACACTGGTTAAAGAGGTTAAAGAAAATAGTTTGACATTTTGGGAAATGTGCTTATTCGATTTGTCCAACTAATATTCACATTGTAGTGGATGTGGATGTGCATTAATGAGCATTTTCACTTGACAGCTTTACTGGAAATGTGTTTAGAATGTGTCTTAAGTTTGGATTGAAACTTGGAAAAAGGTCGAGATAGCTCAGCTGGCCATTTTTTTTTTTTTTTTTTTGGAGATTCAAGCAAATCATGTCAAGGCCCACCTATAAGTTAAGCAAAACAAGTCCAAGTCATTGCTCAGGGCTAGCAAGTCAGAAGTGAAGTCATATGAAATTCTTGTGTCCTAGTCAATTGTTCGCTTTCTTGCTAATGTTAGCTTTCTAGCTAGATTCAAGCAAGTCAAATCCGGGCCCAGCTTCAAGTTAAGCAAGACAAGTCCAAGTCATCGCTCAGGGCCAGCAAGTCACAAGTCAAGTCATTGAAATACTGGTCAAATGTTTGCTTTCTAGCTAACGTTCGACCAGACAATAAGCTAACTAGCTACCTAAAGACCTTTTTTTGTGGGTTTTGTAGTGATGGATGAAGCTGTTGTGGTTGTTGTGTCACAGAGTTTTCTTCTTACTACCATCAACAACATAATCTGTGATTCCAAAATTCTACTTGTTTTGGACTAGCCCCCCTCCATAATAGCTGCCTCATGCATTGGCCTGTGCTAGGCCATTAATAACAAAAGTCAAGTCCTTTGAAGTCATCTGTCTCAAGTCAAGTTTCAAGTCATGAATACCAAGTCAAAACCATGTTGAGTCTTTTATCAGTTTTAGTCAAGCAAGGCTCACATCCTCATATTTGTGACTTAAGTCCCCCATCTCTGTGAATCAGAAAGCATTAGAGGTGCTGCTAGATGGATTTTGTTTCCTTCTGACAAATCCTCTGTTTCCAGTCTTTGTGCTAAGCTCTGCTAACTGGCTGCTGGCTTTATTTACCACACCTACACAGACACAAGAGTGGTACTGATCTTGTCATTGAATTAAAAAAGATAAATAAAAATCATATTTCCAAAAATGTGGAACTATTCCTTTAAGAATTGTTGCATCCAGTGACATGAGGGTAATGATTTTTATGTCGACAGGTTTTACAGCATGGCCAGCCACTTCAATGTTCTGAGGACTCTCTCTCTTTTTTTAATGTTGTGAGGATACCTGCCGAATGTGACAGATGTGTTTATTGGGTGTTTTTTGAAGCTGTAACTGGGTAAATGTTTGTTCTTGCAAAATGAGGATCTAGTCAGTAATCTGCAGACTTTGTGCAGTTGCTCCTCCATCCGCCTCCGCACAGTCTCAGCCAAGATGGGCTCCATGCTGCCATTAGAATTTTCAAATAGATAAACAAACAAAGCAAATTAGATAACTCAAACAGTGCTGTCTCGATGACACATTTGACATTTCACTGGGATCGATACGCCCTCATCGCAGCTACAGCCCCATGAACACAAGAACAAATGTACATAGATGGGTGAGACCATCATAATTCACTTCTCTATGTTGCTTTGCACCTAATGCTGTACATCTCTGTCTGAAAACCATATTCATAATTAATATTTATTACATTCAGGTTTTAATATTTCATGTTTTGGAGACCATTTCTCACTTACTGTAGAAGCACTTCTTAGATTCCAGTGTTCATATTTTGCTTTCTTTGAGTCTTGAAACATCAAGAATAATGTTAGTGATGCTGGGTAAAATGCGGAGAAGAATTTCATCACGAAGTCCCACTTTTCAAGAATCAATGTTTATATAACCCTAATTCATATTCATATCATATCAGCAGACTGGACTGTAGACTGGAAATAGACACACTACTCCAGAGAATGAGCAGAAAGCAGACTACCAATAGAACATTCAGTTTGACTGCAGTCATCCTGTATTGCGTGCCATGTCCTGCAATGTGATTTCATCCCTACTCGTCATATTTTGACACTTGGGCAGAAGTCCCTGGTGTCTTCAGTGACTCCAGGGCCAGCCTTTTGTGTTGTATCTTGGCACTGAAGGGGTCAGCAGTTAGTTTAGGCAACAAAACTAAAGAAAAGACTGTGGTTGATACTAGTCATGTCGGTCGACTCACATGACTGAAGTGACAAAATAACTCAATGCTGACTTTTAGTTTCACATGGGACACAAACACCAGTCTCCTGGGTTACAGTCCTGTGCTTGTTGGACCTATTCCATCTACCCTCCCACCCGCCCTAAGCAGACTTTTGCACTCTTAACACTAGGTGCATTGCCCCTAAAGTCTAATGGAGTGATTCAAGAATGAGTTCTAAAATGCAGACAGATTTTTAGCATTTTCTTCGTCTCAAAGTCAGTGGGTTTTTTGAATGGATTTTTGGTTAGATCCCTGAAAATAGGTCTGTGGTCAACAAAGGCTTAAAGTTTTGTTTTATTACATAAAATGAATCAGTAAGTACCCAACTCTTGAATTTTGAAGCTTTTATGTGTCTTAAAAAGACACTAAGAAGTATCTTAAACCTTTGTTTGCCTCAGAGCTTATTTTCTGCAACAATCCAAAATTGAAAACTCCCTGGCTGAAAGTGCTGTGTGTCTTATACAGACACTGTAAGGAGGATTCTGCGATTGTATCTGACTGGGAGTGAGACCAGGGTGATTACTCTTTAGTGTTGCTAGCTGTCTGTGATTGCTCACTTCATATCCACAGCAGTGGTGTTTCTTACCTGGGCTAGTTGGGAGGCGTAGCACCAGAAGATACTGTCGCTTGTCATTGGTGTTTTCCTGCTGTTCTAATTCTCTCTCTCGCTGCCTGCCTATGCTTTCTCATTTTTACTAGTTTCTGGTTCATCTTGATGAGGTTGTTTGATGATAAATCAGTGCATTTTATCACTCTGCTGGCACACCAAAGCAAACTCAGTAAGGGTTTACATTTGGGCTGTCAGCATTAACACGTTAGTCGTGATGCGATTAGCATTTGAACATAATGCATTATTTTTTTAAGTGCTGCTACTTTATCTCTTCAAGGCAGCCTTATTTGTAGTCAAGTTGCCACAATGGCTACCTCCTGCCGCAGTGATGGAGACACCACTGTGCTTTTGAATGACTCCTTTTTACTTTTAAAAACTCCCAGACAGCTCAGTTGACAAGTTAAAAGTCATATGCACCTTGTGTCAAATGGAATTAAAATATCACCAACATCCTTCGAGTTTGAGCTACCACCTACGAGCTGAATATACAGGTGCATGTGATCAGACTGATGTCAGTTGGCAACTGCATCGCCAAAGCAGGCAAAGCACTATTTTGGAGTAAGCAAATGGCCACAGACCAGTGGATGAAACTAAATCAAAGAAGTTAACTACAGCACTTGCTAAATGGGTGGCAACTGACAACTCTCCTGTGTGTGATTCATCCTGGCTTCATATGAGTAAAGGAAAACTCCACTAGCTGCAATGCTAATTTGTGAAATGTAAGATGTCATAGGCTTATGCTAATGATGGTAGCATGTTTTGTTTGTGTGCAAAGGTGTTGAGTACAAGAAAATGAATTTGTTGGTAAACGTTGTGTGTTATAATTCAGCTGAATTTTGTAACACCTTTGTTAAATGTTGTTGTTGACCCTGGCTTCATAGCGAGTAGAGGAAAACTCTGCTAGCCGCTAGGCTAACTTATACAATGTAAAATGCCATAGGCCTGTGCTTATAACATTAGCATGTTTTAATTTGAAGCCAATTTGTGTACTTCATTCATTCATTCATTCATCTTCTAACCGNCAAACTCCGCACAGAAGGGTTCCCACACCCGGGATCGAACCGGCAACCCTCTTGCTGTGAGGCGACAGTGCTAACCACCACACCACCGTGCTGCCCCAATTTGTGTACTTGTATTGGAAATTGTTGCTATGAAGCCATGTTTAATGTGTGTTTTTGGCATGTTTTGAAAAACCCCACTGCCGACTAGTGTTTTGGAGGTGTAACTGTAGAGCGACACAAACACCACCGTACAAGTATATGGTTGTAACCAGTCACATGCCTTACCATTAGGGGAACAGTAGTTTCATACATACACAGGACCTGTATGAATCAGAGATGGCAACTCAGGAACTCCTGAGAGGTGCAAATGCTCTTGCATTAGCAGGGTATCATTAGATTTTATTGAGTGATCAAAACTACATCAGAGTAACTGCACTTTTTAAACTGGAACAGTGTCATCCTGTCAAACAAACAAACAAACAAACAAACACTTTATTTCACAGAATAAGCACTTTGAAGTTGTCTTCTGTCTCTAAGTCATGGTTTCAAGACCACACTGTTGTAGCAGTGCAGCACTGATTTGAAATGATTAAATCTAAAAGTCAAGATCAATCAGTAAATTTCTTTGCATTCTTTTGATTCCTATTCTATCTAATCTATTGAAATCCAGAGATTAATTGCAATCAAAAAAATATTGTTTGACAGCCCTAGTTTACATCAACCTGCAATAGTTTATAAAGTTGACCAGGTGCATGTTTTAGCAAAAAGTTGCTTTTTATAAATGTTAAGCAAAGTCAGAGTAACATTAGCATTCAAGCTCATGTTTACTCACTTGATGGGTTGAAGTCCAATATTCTTTGTTTTGGTCTCCACCAGCCCCTGAGGGAATATCTGGCTTTTTAGCAGCTAAGGGTTCAACTCTGTCCAAACAGTTGACTGCTGACTTTGTCATCCTGGTGTTTGGTGCTGGGCAGGCAGTGCATGGTTTGTTTATCAGAGCTAACTGTTGGAAATTATCCTGTTGAGAGCAGTGAGACCAGATCATGCCAGTAAGGTTTCAGGCTATACAAACAAAACAATGAGTTAAAGGATGCTGAAAAGCTCCACAGAGCTGAGGGGAGCTGCAGAATCCATTTTAATCCTCTGTGGGCACACCACTGCAAGCAACCTCTCTCACATCTCACACAGTCATTTGATCCATCGTTCATATAAAAACAATGTTTATAAAAAAGTAAGTAAATACATCTTGAGTGACATGAGCAATGTGAGCTTGCCTCAGGTGATTCTAGTGCACAGAAGGTTGATATGGCAATTTGAGGCCCTGTTGGACAGGCTCAACTGGGTAATGAGAGAAACAGCAGAGGAATAAAGGTCAGTTTGTATGTCAAATGTTCAGTAATGTCTTGGTGGGGCTATGGAAGAGCTGCTGTAATTCTTTGTGGGGCTATAGATCCATCTAGCACCACTCTAGTGTTATATATGCAGATTTGCCTCAGATACAGGGAGTTCAACCTTTCAGGCTGCTGTGCTTGTTATAGCTAACATGTAGGAAAGAACACGGGGCACAGAAAGCGTCAGGAATGAGGTGCAAAGTATTAAAGCTGTCCCCTTTAATCATGTCCTTCTGTATCAGTGTGATTTAACTAATGGCCTGCGGGTCAAATCTGGCGCCCGATAGGGTGCTGAGTGGCCTGCCAACCATTTTCTAAATCACAATGGCAATAAATGGATTCCCACTGGGATTTATCATATTTTTTTGGACTTTAGATGAGGTTTCATAGTGCACAAAGAAGCATTGAAATAAAACTTGTTTATCAAAAGTAAGTGTCCCCCTTGGGACCCCCAGCAGAAGTCTGGGATGAGCCCCAAATGTCCTCAAATCATGGAAAAATGCCCCTGAGTACACCTGATCTGTGTGATTTGCTTGTCTGCATTTGCCTCTTGGCAAAGAGTGAAGACAGTGCACATTGAAAAGTTAAAAGTAGGCGACGTAATGAAAAATGTACGGATAAATTTGCCTTTATTTTTAATGTTTATTCTTTTTATCAGATAAATATTATTAATGTTTGTTCATTAACTCGCCCCTGGCCTCCTGCCATTAGCAAAAGTGGCACCCAGGGAAAAGCAAGATGAGTATCCCTGTCCTATATCATATCTTTATCCTCTGCTTTCTCTGTAATGCAATGTTTTCTTGTAGAAAAACTCGCCACGTCTGCTAAATGCCTAATGTGTTAGTTTGAATAGACTGCAGAAGAGAGAAGAAAATGTAAACACTGGGGGCAACTCCTTACATCTTCTTATGCAGTAGTACAGGGTATTATCCACACAGCATTCAAGTAAATCAATCATCTTTGCCTTAGTGGAGATATTCTTCTGTTGAATGCTAATCCACAGTAACTGTGATATTTGCTGTCTGTGGTCAGCAGAGAGTAATTTGCAGCTATGTGCCTTCAAAGGACCCAACAATGCTTTCTGTAGCCTTTGGCTGGTAATTAGAACTGCCAAGATGGCAACATACTGTCATTTGGATTTGGAACAAACAGCAAATTTAATGGCTCTAGTGCGATCTGGATGGGCTCCGTGACATTTCACTTGGTTGAGTGCAGCCTCGCTGTGGCCACAGGACTGTGGACTGTTTTCTGTTGGAACGTGGAAGATGAATGAGCTCAGCAGGGCATCCACCTCTCTGTGTTGGCTCACGTACATCATTCATTCCTTTATCATTGCTCGTCATGCCCACATTCATAATTCATGCTTATTATACTTTCAGATTTTCCATATTTCATGGGTTGGGGTGATTATCCATTTTTCAATAACTCCTGTCCAGTGTGGGTTTGTTGTGTTTGTATGAATATTTAATGTGTGGAGATGGAAGGTACATGGCTTCAGCACATTAAATGTTGTCACTCATATGATTGGTGAACGAGGAAAATCGCAGCAATCTATTAGTACTGATTTGTTCTGTTTTTGCCTTTGAGCAGTGTTCAGTGCAGAATTAAGGACGAGCCATTCATCTAATTCATATAATTATATCTGTGAATTTCTTGCTTCAGAAGTTTTGTACAAAGTCGTAATGTGTGTGTGTGTGTGTGTGTGTGTGTGTGGTTTGTAAGTTTGCGCTGTTTTTCCTTCAATTTTTGGAGAAGTAGAACAGCTTCACTTTCAGATTGATAACCATGCAAATTAAAGAATGCATAATTGATTTTGAATTAATTTCCTGAAAACTAAAATGGCAGGTAATGGACTGCAGCTTTCCAATTCTGTCACTAATATAATGTGAAACAGAAAATCTTTGTGTTTAACTTACAAGGTATTTTTCACATGACAGCAGTACTGTATAATTTTCAATCTTGTAGGACCTAAACTCCTCAAAATGCAAAATGTGTGTTTCATCACTTCAACACCTTATACCTATAAGTCTTTCTGATAATATATAATCTCTGCCAGGCTTTAGGGAGAAAAAAAGTACAAATTTAAATTGACTGAAACTGAAGTTGACAGACCCTGACAGACTGAGTCTCCCTGACACACTGTACAGAATGTACACCGTTTTGCCCCATTCACCTAAAGCATGAGCCCCATTAGAATGTAAAGCATGAGGGGAGACTGATATTAGGGCAGTAGTTTCTCAACATAAAGATGTTCGGCTATCCTTACATACCAAATAATAGAGCTGGGTAGAAATAGAGCTGGGTAGAAATTGTTGACAAAGTATCTCCTCAGGCTATGATAGGTGAAGTTTAGTTTTGGAGTTGATTCAAACAGAGTACAAATTCGACTTCAGTCTGTCTCTACCTGCTAGATAGCTAACATTAGTTAGCCAGCTGTCTGGGGATATCCAGCCTGTTTGCCAGAGGTGAAAATGTTGGCATTGTAAATTTCTGTAAACCACTGTTGCGTTACATTTGCATGTTTCATACATATCATATCAATCTTTCCAAAGTGATGTAGTATATGAGCTGATTTTGTCATCTGGAGTTGGAGAGGACAGTGGATGGTGTGACACGTGACACACACACATCTGCCAAGTTGCAGACCACTGTTCAAGACCAACAACCAACAAAACCGGTTGTGATCCAGCGAGTCATTGCTATTCATCCAGCAGCTTTTTAGGCACCAAACATGGGTTTTTTTTTTTGCTGCAGTTTTTTCCTGTGGGGACACAAAAAGCGATTGTTTTTTTTACCAAGACATCACTGCTTTTCCTGCTGGGATAGAGGCAGTGAAAAGCAGTTGTTTTAAACTGAGACATGAGTGCTTGTCCTGCCAGGATTGTACCCTCGAAACAACAACAAACAGGTATTTTAAGCCACAACATGATCCTTTCCTAATCATAGTGTTTTTTGTGCCTAAACCTATCCTTGTGGAATTGGAAGATTTCAATGCATCCGCTACCTAATAACATGCAAATGAAACATATCAGTGGTTCGTGGAAACCTACATTTATCCATTTTTATATTTTATTTTAAATTCAAAGGAAAAAACAACAGTCCTTCCTACTTGTGGTGTATAGGAAGTTCTTAGGCTAGGGGTGCCCAGCGGTTCAATATGTAGGGCGGGTGCCCCATGTAAAAAGGCAGTGTCCTTGCCGCAGCAGCTGCGGTTTCGATTCCAGCCCGGGGCCCTTTGCTGCATGTTGTCCCAATGCCAAATTAAGACTTAGCCCTAAAATAACAGCTACCGCCCAAAGGACACTTACTCTGTTTGAAGAGGACCAGGCTAGTTGCACTTCATTTGTCTGGAGAACACTTCATCCAGCCTCTTTTGGTCTCTCGTCTCTCACGACTCAGCCCTCCCTCCCTGTGTCTTTCTACTCCATGACCTCTCTTGGCAGTATTGCGCTCCGGTCACCCCTCCAACCTTCCATGATTCTCGTATTGATGTGACGTGGGTATCTTGGCCAGACTTGGAGGGAACATTGATTAAACAGGGCGACAGGTTATTAGCCATCTCTTTTGTTTACCCAGCTGAACAGACTTCGGCAGGAGTCGAGAGCAGGAAGCAGAGTGAAGATCAATGTCAAGATTCAGAGCAAGGTGTTTTATCACACCGCATCAATCACCAGTGTCTGCCACTGAGTCATCCCTCATACTTATTTGATAGAATCTCAATTTAACCATCTTTTCAAGGTTATTACAATAGCTCTAAAACAGCCAGGGGTGAGCAAGCTTCTAGTCAAAATCTAAAACTGCATCAAATCATCGGCAGTGCCATCTTTTACATGCCAGAGCTGTTTGTTAAGGTCAGACTGAGCTGAAGGCTGATAATTGACGTTATTTGCCAATTTGAAAAAGTTAACTTGTACTTTTTGACCCCTGTGGGTGAATTCATCCACTGCATTTGACCCACCCTCTTCTTAGGAGCAGAGGCCAGTCTTTCTCCAGTGCCAGAGGATGATGTCCAGTTCGGTACCTAAGCCAAAAGCAATGGCAGGAATGTTTTTAATACCAAACATGTACGACTTTTGGTGTGGGAGGAAACCAGGGCAGCCAGAGGAAACCCACACAGACACAGCAAGATCAAGCCAACTCCAGACAGGAGCAGTGCTGAGATTTCAACCCAGGGCCTTCTAACAGCTAACCACTACACCAACACACTGCCGAGTTAATATTTTTATTCTCAGTCTGACAATTTCTACACCACAAAGATGACAAGAATGATGCAAGGAGATGTAATTCCATCATTTTGACACTGATAACAGTAGAAACACTAAGATCTAAAAATCTGTGTCTCTATGGTAGCACAAAAGAACAAAAATATACAGCATCACAAAGTCAGAGTTGCTGTAGGCATCATGATTCTTGAAGTTATAGAAGGGCTAACATGGACACTCAAGAAATACTTGGCACCAGACAAAGTTAGCTGGTGAACGAAGTGGTGGCCCCAGAAATCTTTCATATTCGTATGGGGTGTCACAGAGGGGCCACTGAAAATCTTGGAGTGGCACACCAAAACCAAACACCATAACTGAATTTCAGGGATTCTGTTATGCTGTTGAAGTATGTAGGCTGGTTGCAAACTATGTCAATATGAAGAGTTGAGGAATGACATACTGATATACTTTGGTTTCTTAGTTTACAGTTAATATTACTAATTATCTGATGTGCACTAATACCGATACAGTTACCATTTTGAGTTCCACAACAATCCTATTTTAATGTGTTATGTATTTAGAAATTTTGGAGATTCATTGTTATAGGCTGGTTGTCAGTTTCCTTAAAAAGACTAATATACGGTTTTAACTTGAAAGAGCACATTGATTGTAAGGAATAAAACATTAACTGGGAATGAGCCTCCTCATGTTTAGGGGAGACTCATGAGTACATATTTTGAGGTGAGAGTTCAAGTGACCCCTCTGAATATGATCAAGCCAGTTGTTCCCACACCAAAATTTTGTCTAACTTTGGCCTCCTTCCCAACAATCTATACCAACATAATTGATACCAAAGGATGCCTTAAGTGTCCCATTTCACAAGGTACCACTATCTTTGTGCCAACTTAAAAATGAGTGTGTCACAGCCTTTTAAAAACAGTAATGTCACCCTCAAATTATTTTTGCCGGGGAAGGCCAGACTGGCCATTGCCCCCCCTGGCCATAATGGCCGTAATCTGTTAAACACACACATTTTGTCCCGTACTGTGGCAAAGAGAAAATAAAAACACTAGTGCAGCTTTAAATTACTGTTGAAATGGTAGCAACTGAGCTTTAATGTCTTCTTAATGGAAAGACAGGTATAAGTGTCCACCGAGGACTTAAATTCTCTTGACTAAATGCTGAGACAGGAGTTGAGTGTTTTTCAGCTGATTTCAGTGCAGTGAAGGTGTTATCACTATTAGCGAAACTGCATCTTAGCTGCCTCTGCATTCAGCCATGGTTGGCTGCTGACATCTCTGCTAACAAGTGAGTGAATACATGAAAATATGAATAAGTGACAGCTACCTGCGGGACTTTGACAGCTTCACTGAACCTTTCCTCTGATATTTCACTTGATTGTCCTTCATAGTTGGCTTTCTAAGCGAAATTGCTCAGTTTGCCAACTGCTCGTGAGCTAGAATTTAGTTCAAGATGTGCTGGACAGTTATTGATTTCATGTTTCAGCTCCCTGCCTCTGTTGGATTTTTACACTCAGTATTGCAGTACTCTGTCCAGAGCCTGACTGACGTCTTCTTTAACTACTCCAGTCTGCACATATTCACCTTGAGGCCTTGGCATGTGACTTTGAAATGAAACTTAAGCTTGCAGAGCACTATTTGTTGACAGATTAAACTTGAAAGTCAATATTGCATTGAGTTTTTTACTTTGTTATCTAAGTAGTATTGAAATTCTGGTTCTTCTATAACAAGGGTTGTGTGTTTACTGCAGACTCCCATTCTTGTCTGTCAAGTTCAGTCCATCACATGACACTAAAAAAACTAAAAGTGTTTCTGATGGTTTGGCTGTACTTAACAAATACTTCACCCACAAAATGACCATTTGTATATCAATTACTCACCCGGTGTTACCATGAATTAGTAAAGAAAACTCTGTTTTTCTCACATGCCTTCATGGTGAACAGAGAACCCAAAAGGTGAACTTTCTTCATGAATTGAAGTAATCAGGGTCTGCATTCAATAAAAGCAAAAGTATATCAAAACATCCATTTAAAATTATCACACAGGTCCAGCAGAATAATCCAAGTCTTTTTTATCCAGTCATATACTCAGTACATCCCAAACACATGCAGTTTCACTTTAACATTTAAATATAAAGCACTTGGTCGATTTTAAGGTTCTTTTATTAGTTTTTAAATGTCTTAACGGTCTTGGGCCATCTTATTTATCTGACCTGCTTTTATCATATCAACGCTCGTGGATCCTGAGGTCCTCCGGCACCGGCCTTTTAATTGTTCCAAGAGTTAGAACAAAAACCCACGGGGAGGCTGCATTCAGCCATTATGGCCCTCACTTATGGAACAGCCTGCCGGAGAACATCAGGACTGCAGAGACTGTTGATGTTTTTAAAAGGAGGCTCAAGACTCACCTTTTTAATTTAGCTTTTAACTGATTTCTTTTACTCTTTTAATTCTTCTATTATATGTTCTTTTTACTTTCTAATGCTTTTAAATGATTTATTTTTAAATCTTTATGCATTTTATTATTATTAAGTTTCTAAATCTTCATTTATTTATTTATTATTATTAATATTATTTTAAACTTTAAATCTTTAATTTTTTATAAATCCTTACACTTTTATGCGTTTTATCATTATTTTATCTCATACTTGTTTTATCTTATCATATTGCCTTTTAGTTTTTAGTTTTTAGCTCCAGTGTTTCCTCATGGGGGGCCTTCACACTGAGAGGTCTGCCCGGTCTACCCGCAGGGACGTCATCCTGGACATCCCTCAGGCCCAGAGTACTGGGGGGCTCTGCACCATGTGTGGAGCCTACCTCGGTCTGTCTGGGTCGAGGTGGTCTCTGTGGCGGTGCTGCCTGTGGCCGTAGGCTGTGACACCTCTCAGTGTGGATGGCTCCCCATAGGTGGCTCTTTCCTCACCTGGTTCCTCAGTGCCCAGCCATGTTATTGACTATATTGACTGTGTGTGTGTGTGTGTGTTCATATGTGGGGGTGGGAGGGGCGGGTTTTCAATATGTAGTATTTTTGTTTGTTTTTTTATTCTGTGAAGCACTTTGTGCTGCATTTTTAATGTATGAAAAGTGCTATACAAATAAAGTTTGATTGACTGATTGATTGACTTCATATATATATGAGACTTGGATTATATTGCATGAGTTGTGTGAGAGTTTGGAAATTGATGCTTAAATGTGGACCCCAGTGACTTTAATTCATAAAGAATGTTTGCCTTTTTTGGATTCTTTGTTCACGGTAGAGACATGTGAGAAAAGCAAAGTTTTCCTCAAGAATTAGATGTAACGACCTGTAAGTAACTGATATACACATGGTCATTTTGCAGGTGTTGTATTCCTTTAAGTTGGTCTCTTTGTATGTTTGATAGACTGCCAACCTATCACTAGGTTGAAATCTCTTCACATCGCTTTGTAATAATTACTTTGGTCAGTCATCTGTAATACAAGCAGGTATAGTAGCAACATATTTGGGTATAATTATGAGCTAATGGTTCATTAGTGTGAGGATTAGACTGAAGATTGATTGTATTAGCTGTGATTAAGAAGAAACAATTTTATTTCTAGTAGACGACATGACAAACTGACTGAAACTAATTTTGAAATAAAAGACCAGTCATGTCAGCACGCTTGTTTTACTCTAACCCTAATTTATATACTGGTCATGCAGCCCAGACCTTTGCATCCTAGTGGCAGACAGTGCCTGGAGAAAGGTCTGGCGAAAAACACGATTTGGGGAAAAAATTCTCCGCTCAGGTGATTATATTTGCATTTCTCTCAGCTGGTCTCAATAATCCGCAGCAAACCCAAGGACTCAGTAGTGAGCAATGTTTTGTCTGCCAAGGAATGTCTGGTCTGTGTGTGTGTAAGAGAGAGCATCTACTAGCACTCAACCCCCCCCCCCCCCATAGACAAGGCTGACAGGACAGATAGCCATTTACCTACAGAGTGCTGGGTCAGCACATTGAGTCTCTCTTATTTCAAGGCGGCAGGCTGCCAGCCATCCCGTGAAAGGCAGAAGGATAGAATTGAAAGGTGTTTTTGTTTTGGTGTGCTGCTGCTGCCTCTTCTTACTGTTCGTGTTCCACTACGTCCAGCTGACTTACAGTTGGCTTTTGTTCACTGGTGCTCTGCCTGCTGCTACTGTGTTAAAAAGGGGCTGATAGAGCTGAGTGTGAGGTCATGAACTGAGCCAGCATGCAATAATCAGAATACACTGACATTTTAATGTGGCTTTGTCGGAAGGCATTCTCAGAGTTTTGGTAAAAGCTTGGTTAAAAAGAGAGCAAAAATAGCTCCTTCCTCTTGCATTAGTTTTCCCTTGTAGTGTTCTTTAGGGGTGTCACAGGGTGGCTGTTCATTTCTTAAGGAGGACACCGAAGATGCCTTTAAGTAGAGGAATGCATTATTCAAAAGGGTGCACACGGGAATAAGGAGAGGAATCATAACCAGCAAAGAAGCTGCTGATCTGAATATCCTCTGATAGCTCCTAATAAACAGAAGCAAACATCAGTGTGAATGTAGAACATCACTGCACACATAAGGGACCTGAACACCAACATCACATGATAAGTAGCTGCTTGTGCCGCGGAGTATCTGCGTAGATAATTTAGCAGGTTTGAAGATCGAGAGGAATTATGGGTAGCGTGCTCGCGGCACTCAGACCCTCCTCTTCTCCTCAATTATTCATCCACTCAGGTTCCAGGTCAGCCCTTGTTTAGCACAGATTGATAGATTTTATAACTACCACGTTTTTACTAAAGGGAACAATTATACCCTGGGCTCAGGACAAGCATATTAAACAGGAGATTATGTGTAATGCTTTCTGCTATCGATCGGTGAGGGTCTCTGAGGTGACAAATAGTGCAGGGGAAGAACAGGGCGAGCCACACACACATTGAATTCAGGCAAGAGTTTAGCCGAGGGCGGGTTTGTGGTGAATTAGAGGCAGAGATCCCACCTAACACCCACCTTCAGGTCAGTCTAATTGAACAGAGCGTGATTTTTGGCTTCAGTAGACAGCAGCCCAGACCTTGTGTGTTGAAGACTTTCTTACAGAGCTGCAGCAAAGCTGGTTGTGTGTGTGTGTGGGGAGTATCTGTCAGGTCTTTCATGTTGAACAAGAGCTGAGAATTAGAAGTTATCTGTGTTTTTACGTAAACCACGAGCTGCATGTTAAAAAGCTTCTTCAGTCTTTTCAGCGACTCAAAGAGTTTAGAATACAAGGTCTGCCGTGTTTTTATGTGTGATGTTTGTGTTGTGCTGCAGCATCTCCTGCCACTGAAAGTTTTTTTCGTAACACGGCAAGCTCAAGTTCTTTATTTATCATTATGTGCAAAAATTACAGAGGAGCAGTCGCTGGCAATGAAAATCTTAAGTCTCGGGCTCCCTCCAACAATACTTATTAAATATGTATAAAAAGAAGAACAAAAGAAGAAGAACATCACAGAAGTAAAAACAAAATGAGAATCTAAACATAAAACGGTGAAAGTTAAAAAAGGGATAAAGGAGCCTATAACATAAAGAAAATATAAAATAAAGTAATATAAATTAGACTGCAGCTTTCCCTGCAGCTGGATAATGGCCAGGCCACACTGCCGAAAACTGTTACAGAATGGCCCGAGGAACGTGACCAAGAGCTCAAGGTGTGGACCCAGCCTCCAAATTCCCCAAAGTCCAATCTGATCGAGCATCTGTGGGATGTTCCAGTGCCCCAGAGGTACCCCTGATCCAAGGTGGGGCTTCCTTGGATCGGACTCCGCTCTGACCTGTCGAGGCATAGATGAGACATAGGACCTCTGGTAGGTGTCCTGTGGTGTCTGGCACTGGGGCGTTTGTGGCAGATCCTTTGAGTCCTGTGGGATGTGAGGTGGAATACAAGCACATCCCACGAATGCTCAATCAGATTATATACATAAATATAAGTAACAGTTGTAAAAGAATAAAAAAGTCATGGTTTGTGGCTGGGGTGGTTTGGGTCTCTGATAATCCTCTTCCTACATCGCTTGGTGTGGAGGTCCTCCATGGATGGCTGCACCGTCCTGAGGGATGTTCAGCTGCCACACCAGGCGGTAATACAGCCAGTCAAGATACTCTCGATGACGCAGCTGTAGAAGTTGAATCCTGGAGTCCATGTTGAACCGTCTTACCTGCAGAGAAACAAGAGCTGCTGTCTCACAGTCTTGGTGATGGTGTCGGTGTGTTGAGTCCAGATCAGGCCCTTATTGATGTGAACCCAGAGGAACTTGAAGCTGCTGACTCTCTCCACCTTAGTCCTATTGATGGAGATGCGAGTGTATCTTTCTTCCCGTTGCTTCCTGTAGTCCACTATCAGCTCCTTAGTTTAATGATGTTGATATGTCAGGGCTCGGTGATCAGGCTGATGACGGTCATGTCATCAGCAAGAGCCCACCTGGGCAAACCAAAGCCTGTATTTGACCAGAGACAACAACTCTTTTACTTATTGGACCTGAGGGCTTTGCACTGTCTTGCTTGAGAACCTTAAATCTGCATTAATTGATTTTTTTGGCCACTTAGGGGCGGTGGGAACAAGTTGTGAACACAGCATCGACCTATCGTCAGCAGCTTTTAAGCTGTGAGCAAACAAATGCTTATTTACACATCCTGCAGTTACAGAGGGACATTATCATTCATTTGGAGTTGTATTTATGTGCACCTGATGGATGCAAGTTCAATATTCATTGTATTTTACCTATTTTTTTTGGTTTCTGCAAACTCCTGAGGGAAATATCTGTCTCTGCTGAATGCTTCACTGTGTTCCCCAGCTAGTCTCTCATGGTGTCTGTCTGCTGTTTGCTGCTGAGCAGGCACGGAGCGTACAGTACTTTTTAGAGCTTTTGCTCTGACAGCAGCGGCCTGCTGCAGCTGAGCGGTAAGAGTGAACCAGAACCGTAAAGTTATGCGCCAGACAGCTAAACAATGAGCTGAAACTCACTTTGAAGCTGCATAAAGCCGAGTAGAGCTGCAGATGCAGGTGATATCAATACAAGCGTCCCCTTTGATATTGCAGGGTTGCCCTAACATTAATTAATTTGTGGTGGCCTGTCATGATTGAAACATCTGCTGCCATGTTTTGATTTTCTATTTCTTGGACCATTCATTAGGTCTGCTGTTGGAATATATACACCATTTGGTTATTAATTGCACCACACTACCACAGTGCAGAGCGTACTCTGGGCACAGACGGAGCAGCATTCATGGACCCACAAAAACCGCTGAATTTAAAGATGGGACACAGACTGATACACACGGACATACAGGCAAGATTGACCCCCCATTGTTTTCATATTGTAATACATACATTGTCATAAATATATTATAATTATACCCGACATTATTAATAATGTCTTATCAAGCTGATAAACTAAAATTGTTTATTAACTGATCAATAATTTCGCAAGCTATATTGACCACTTTGGCCAGCTGTACATTATATTATTATTTTAAGCTTTACATCTTAGTAGCTGTGAAAAATATTTAACTAATGTGATGTGAACTGTAAAAAACGAGCTCCTAGTTATGTAGAAGTTGACTTTTCCCAGCTACCTGGTTTGATAAAAAAAAATCTTACCTCAAAAACTAGAAGCTGTCCTTTTATATGATTCTTTTCATGTGAAAACAAGATACGTTTGTGATTGTGAGTGGTGAAAATAAGCCTGGACTTGTTATTTTATGGAAATTATTATTATTATTCAAATGACAATTTTGGTTTGTGCGAAGGAGCGAGCTGGCAGGCGTAAGGAGACACAGGTGGGCTTTCTAAAATAGAATTTTATGTGATCAAAAATGAAATAATTAGCAAAATTGGCAATTAAATTCTGGGCCCATGAAAGAGGTCAGCTAAACAGAGCCTAACTCAGACTGTGCAAACTCAACAAAAATGGAATAAAAGAAATGAGAATGTCTGTAGACTAACTTAAGTGTACTGTACAGAAGGTAACTACTGTGAAGGTATGCTTTATAAACAGAGACTACTGTACTGCCAGCAATACTGAAACTATGAGTATGATGCTTGACACAAAAGCTATGTGTCCTCCACCTGCTTGCTGATGTATGTGCACTGTGGTTGAGGTCAACAAATTCAATGAGGAGAAAACGAACTGTTAAGTGGAAACTATAAAGATCACTATGATGAACGCAGGAGAGTTGCTGCCATTTAAATCAGCAGTGCGGTTGCAGTAGTGGCCATTACAGCCTGGAAAAAAAAAAAAAAGATAATTCACTGAAATTGTTCAGCCCTATCTCACTGTATACCACAGCTTACAGCATTTTATTCTCAAGGTGTTTACCTGCAAATTATGTGACAAGTTTTATACGCCGTCTTTCCATTTGTGTTATATTATTGGCTTTCATAGTGGACTTGTCACTCATAGCAAAGCACATCAGGATGGAAGACATGGCTGCTTATCAAGAAGTGCACACCTCCACCCACCCATCCAACACACACACACACACACACACACACACACACACAGACTGATGCAGTAAGTTTCCTGTGCCGCAGTGGCTCTTGGCATGCCCTTAGTGGGAGGATAGCAGAGATAGGATGAGCATTCGTGCTCATATATATAAACTCAATGCAGCAGCTGACGTGTGAGGGTGTGTTTGCTTGTGTGTGTGTGTGTGTGTGTGTGTGAAATCTGCAGCAATGAGGTCATGTCAGTCCAAGTGTGTGGGACCTCACTGATGTGTGTAACTGTTTGTTTCCCAAATGAACAAAGTCAGAATTAAGTTGTTTAAGCTTCAAAACCTGGCTGTGCTGTGTGTATCCTTTACTGTGTGTGTGTGTGTGTGTGTTTGAAAAACTCCCCTGTGTAAATTCCCAGTAGGAATGCATGTTCATGGAGGCATTGAGAAGTCTGCTGGGCGTCCCAGTGTGAACTCGAGTCAAATTCAGCTTTGCATAACTGTGTCAGCCCACGCACTATTTTTCCCACCGGGTTTACACTTGGAATGTTGTTTATCTCCCCCTGATAATTTGAAGTGGGACACAATAGAGCACTGCTTCGTAAGTATAACAACACGTGGCAATGGCAGAGTGAAATTAACTCCGACTAGGACAAGATTATTTGGAAAGAGGCTGCCTGGCACTTGGTCAGAGGTACGTGCTGTGCCTGTCTTGGTGGTGAATGCAGGAAAGAGTCTTAAGGCGGCTCTGAAATCCTTGGTAAAAGGATTGGGATCTGAGTTAGGGGAAATTCTGCCCACTCCGTCTTAGCTTGTCAGGCTGTAGCGTTCGCTATGTGAAAGTGTAACACTGCAGATCATGAGAGTCAATAAAAGCACAATCACTTCACTTGGTAAATGTCCCACAGCTTGCCCAAGAATGACCCTCTCCCTCGGATTTGCTGCAGTAAATATTTTATTTGTGGAATCACAGATGCCTCAGGCTTAAAGCTGAACAAAATAAGATTCAAGTGCCAGCCAAAGTGTTAAGTTTCATTGATTTTGCAATCGAATTTGGGCATAGGGGTTGTGTTTCATTTGCAGGAGCAAATTGGTGCATGAACCTTTTAAACATCTCTCAAGAAGTCTGTTTGAGTCACAGATGGTTTGGTTTCAATATTTCAAAGTAGAACGCATGTTATCCACCGGAACAATACCAAATCAAAATGTCAAAATGTTGGTGTCTTTTGTAGGGTCAGAGTCAAACTCACTGAACATGAAGAAACATTTTGTTCTTTCACCAGCATTGGCAGAAACCATGCTTCCATCCAGCACATTAAAAAGAAAATTCCCTGGAGCGTTGTGTGTTTTTTACTACCTTTATTATTTTTTTCATACTGTAGAGTTCAGCTCTCATAATTATTAGCTTTTATCCACGATCAAAGTAACTGTGAGATACTGACTTTGATAGTTTGCCTCTTTTCACATTCCATATATCAGATTGAACAGAATAATTGGGCTTTCGTATAGTCAGAAATCACCTTTCAGCTGCATGGAACAACCTTTTTCGGGAGTAGAATGCCGTTTCGAAGCTGCTCTGAGGTCAGTGTGGTCGTAAATCTGAAGCTGAGATGTTAAAGTCTTAAATCTAGAAACTGCAGGATCTTGTGTTTAACACGAAGGGCTAAAAACACTTCTTCACTGTCATAACTGCAGCACCGTGGTGCCCTCCAAGAGCCACACGTCTCTTGTACTGTACACATTTCACACCGCCCTGATGAATACCTTTTTAATGTGCAAGCTGAAAACTGCAAGCAGGAATCAACACTAACTTTTTACAGTTGTTGCTTGGCTGCCAACCAGGCATCAGGTTATGGTTGCCAAAACTGAAAATATGGTTGCCATTTTTATTCACCTTATATTTTAAGTAAGTAAGATACTCTGCAGTTATACATCAGCTTAATAATGAGAATGTGGCATGAAAGATTATTTAAAAGATTTATTACATAAAACCAAATAATAGTCTTTGTAGTTTGTGTTTTATCTGATACTTTACAGAGTTGGTTCTGTAGGATGTGCTACTGTGAACTGTGAACTTGCTTTGTCAGTTATTGACGTGTATGTTGTGCATGTTTTGCAGTATGATTTTTCTGACCAGCTCAAATATACCAGTATACTCCACCTCCCAAGACATCACAAGTTTCCTTCTTGTTCCTTTGTTGAGGTTGATCTGGTTCTTTGTCATATTAATCAATGTTATTAATTAATCAATCAATGTTATTTGCAAAGTTGATATGTTGGTAGATTGTGAAATTCTGGGCTGATACCAATGTTTGAAATAAGAATTTTGGCCTTTTTTGTGCCAGGGAAACAAAAGAAACTTCGTTATAAAAATGGACTGAACTCTCATTTAGCTTTACATTACACTGCCTTTGAATGAGCACAAATTCATGAAATAAATAATGTGAATTTATGAAATAACCTTCAAAATAACCTTCCTCCACATGAAAAACATCTTAAATAACTGCTTTAAAAGTCTTTTAACTGTATCTCATATATCATAATTTCCTCTCTAATATCTATTTTATATTGCTGTGAAAACATCAACAAGTTTTCCCTTCAAACAGCTGTATTTATACAAGTTTTTCCACATAAACTGAGTTGTACAAGATCACATTTGAACGCATCACGATTACATTAAAATGTACCTTTGCCCAATAATCATTGTTACTGAATAGAACTTAAACACAACATAATGTAACTCAATACAACCTCTGTGAGCTGTTGGTTCCAACCACTGGCTGCTAACAGCTAACAGCTAACTAGCACTCCTCCAACTGATTCAGCATTGATATCTTGTTCACAACTTGGCATGATCAGGGAAACAACTGGGTGTGTCCCCTGACACGTTGATAGTGAGTTTACTGTGTCCTTAGTCCTGACCACATCCAGGGACAGATCTCTTTTCATCCAAGCCACCATTTCTATTAGCCCTGGGATGACAGGATGCCAATAGTCTTGAGCCCTACTTTTTAGTCTGTGCAAAACTGATTTGACACAACGGAAAAATGTCGCCCACTGCCATCAGTGGATTCCATCTTATTTGCTGTTTGGCTGATTGCAGTCAATAAGGTGAATATTGACTGATAAATTGGCACGTCCCTACGGGTTAACAGAACTTTTCATTTCACAGTCAAACAAATGAATTTGCTTTGCCATGGTCTCTAAAACAGATGCCCACCAATGCACATGTAATTGTCCAACAGCTGGCCTGGTTCCAGTTTCGATCGTAACCCAATATTTAAATATCTCTAATAAAACAAATATAAATGTACATATTTTAGGGAGCACATTTTGCTGTTTGCTGCCCATATTTTATATGTTAAAAAGTGGTTGCCACTGATGGCAACCAAGGCCAAGAAATGGTTGCCAACCGTTACTCTTGAGCCCTGGTAAGTGTTCAGTTTTGATCAAATATGTGTGCAGGCAGTCTGTCTTTGTATATGAGGTCTGTATAAGTTTGAAGCTTAAGGACTTCTATAGAACACTTAAAACTAAGTGAGATTACAGCTTCATATCTAATACATCAAGTCCATAGAAGCCTGAGTGCAGCTATATTGGTTTACTTAGTATACTTTGAATTTGAAAAGGCTGAAAACAAAACCGCCTCAGTCTCCCTCTCTCTCTGCTATAAACAGGGTGCATATTTGCAGAAGAAAATAAATGGGTTTTAGAGTCAATCTCATCTTTAATTTGGTTTTTCAGTGGTGAAGCAAAAAGAGATGCGAGGAAGCATCTTAATGAGATGTGGAACAGTCTCCTGGCTGCCCTTCTATACAATACCCATTGTTTTCCACCTCAGAGAAAATCCCAATATGCAGAGTTTAGTGAGCCATGAATACAACAGGACTACATCTGCTCTATCCATGTGGCAACGGTGAATTAACTGAATGAGAATTTTGCTAATCGATTAATTGTTAAAGTCATTCATCGAGTAAAAATACCAAATACTTACTGCTCTACTGTTTCTCAGACATCAGGATTTTCATGTTTCCTTGTCTGGTGTCATTCATCCTGACATTTAAGTCAATTAGTCAAAAACTAAATAGATTATGAATTGACGTTGGAAATAATACTTACACCCTCAAAGTAGGATTAGCAGCTAATAGCCACATAATTGAACACACCCCACTGCTTTCTTTGAAATAATGTATTTAAATTCTTTCAGTGCATGTTTGTCTGCTTTAAGCGACTGATGTCTACATGTTCCTGCAGTGTCTTCTGCATTTGTCTACACTGATTATGATTCCAAGTGATCCGACATTCTGCATCTAGCTGTCCATGGTCTGTGGCTCCTATCCTCCAACTTCAGTGTAACCTTGTGGCATAAATGCTCTCAGCCCCCGCTGGCAGATTGTGCCACAGATGTTGAGCAGTGCTGCAGGCTGCCCAGAGCCCACTCTGTGTTGCTTTTTAAGGACACACAGTAGAGGACACCTCGAGGAAGACAGATCTATGGCAGCAATGAGTATGCTCTATGCTTTAGCAAATTTCATACCACAGAGAGCAAACAAACACTCAGGCTTGGTAACAGAGCCACACACACACACACACAGGTACACTGAAACACACTTTTTGGTCTCCTTTGTAGAGCTCATGTTTATCGGTGTGCCGTTTCATCTGTTGCTTCCTGCATAGATCTACTGTATGGCCATATGGTACTGCATCGTGTTTGATTAGATTCAGCTTTTCTTTTTGACTTATCCTGAGTCACTCTTATACAGCAGAATACTGGAGCTTTTATGTTTGGCAGCTGCTACTTGTTTTAGTGGAGTTTGCAGTGTTGGCAACAGTGAAGTAGTGCAGAAGAAAAAGTTGGGTGAGGCGTCATGAGGCTAAAAACAAAGATTGTTATACTGCAAAATGCATCAGTTTGACACATCTTAATGTTTTATCTGTTGTTGTTGTTGTTGTTTTTTTTACTTATGCGTAACAGTGGCACATCTGTTCCCCCCTACATTTTAAGCCCTTAAGTATCAAAATGTTTTTGAGTTTCCTGCTGCAAGAAGACACTGAGTAGCACATTTACGGTAAACCACTTTTTTTTAATAACAAGTAAGGCTCAGAGAAAATGCTTTTAAAATTATTACTGATCTGTAGGATTTTTTGGAATATCAAAGTTTTAATCCCGATTTTTGAGTCCTTGCTGATTTGGCAACAACTGTGGTTACTGTGGTAACAACTAGGGTGGTTTAATATGACAGGAAACATTTGAGCTGCTACTTTCTCAGAAATACAACAGAGGAGCAGATGGTGCATCTGTTTACAGTGCAGCCAAACAAACTGGCATTGTTTTAGTAAAGAAGTCAGTCAATAATAATTGCAGCTGCAGTCAGATTTCTAACAAACTCATTGCTGAGGCTGCTTCACATTAAAAGCTATCCTGTTTCCCCAGGTGAATGCTTTAGCAATAATATAATGCTGCTCTGATATGGCTGTGGGAGAGTAAACAGTGAGGCTGATATCAGTGAGATAAAATTGCAAACAGTAACACTGGATTACATTCTGAATTTTTATCCCTCCCTCATGTTTAGGGAGGCAATCAGAATCCAGAGTGGGAATGGCAGACTCCGCCACTACCAATAAAAACTACTACATAAAGAAATAACTGCGGAGTGTTGTTAGGTATTGCAGGAAAATGCTGACTATACATAGTATGGCTGGGCAACATATTGATATTATATTGATGCTGTGATATGAGACTTGATATCATCTTAGATTTTGGGTATTGTAATATCGTAAGTGTTGTCTTTTCCTAGCTTTAAAGGCTACATTACAGGAAAATTATGTTTCCGAACTCACCAGACTGTATTAGCTGTTCTATTATGTGCCTTTATCCACTTGGGCTTTATAATCACATTACTGATGATTATCTGTCAGAAATCTTATTGTGTAAATATTTTGTGAAAGCACCAATAGTCAACCCTACAATATCATCGCAATAATTATATCAAGATATTTGTTAAAAAAATATATGATTTTCTCCTGCCCTAATACAAAGTATCAAACCTGGAGTTGGATTTGATGAAAATCTTGATACTTAACTTTCAGATGATAACTTAAAATAAAAATGAATGACATAATTATTACCACAGCTGACAGAGAGCTCTGAGCAGAGAGGCTGGAGCGTGGAGATGTTGATACGGCTGATGCCCCGCTAGAGTTAAATGTAGCCCAGTGCAAACTGTCAGTGACTTATCTTTAGAGTGCAGTCATAGCCTGTAGTGATTTCACAGTTCAATGAACATCCCTTTCAAGTTTAATTTTAACGAACACAAACTTCTCCCATTTGTTATGTTTTTTGATATAATATTCAGATATTGTGTTGTCAATTGTTTTGTTGCTGACTTCTCCTCATTTTCATTTTAGTCCTCTATTTTGTGCCAATCATTAATTTTCAGTGAACTGATTCAGTGCAGCTCCCTTGTCACATCTGTGCTGTGCTTTGTCTGCTGACATTTAGATTTGTGTGGGGGAAAAAAACCCAACAAAGAATATCAAATGCGTCACATCTGTGCCTGCAAAACTTGCAAAAACCTAATTACATCTGGTTCATCTGTCATCTTTGCAGTCCAATTGGTATTTTTTAAAAAACCAACATAATCATCAACATGAACACAGAGATTTAGAGATTCATTTATTGGTTTTCTTTTTAATTGAAAAATAATAATGAACATAAGGAGGCCTGTATGCCTTGTTGGAAGCCTTATGTAAACCCTCAAAAAGTGACTGAACTAATTGAGCTAAATACATGAACTTGTAGGAGCTTCAGTCCTGGTTTGTTTATCGCATAATGTAAGACTTAGAAAACTAACTGGAGTTCATGTCCTTTACTGTGTCTAGTATGACCAGCTGAAACCAGAGCACCCAGCACCTAGTGAACACCTTATCAATGCAACAACAAAGCTTAGCATGCTGAAGCTAACAAAAGGACATGACATTCTGATGATTCTTTAAAGCCAGTCTCAACTTCAGCCCATGATAATTACATGTCATTGTGATGACTTCCACTGTTATTACAGTGGCTGCTGCTGGGCTGCACCTGCTGCGATCTGTGCAGCTTTATCTGCGCGCTGTAATGGAGCTGTTAGCAGATAACACGCTAACTGCTTATTATTCCAGGCCTATCAGATCACAAAGGGCATCGGGGCAGAAACAGAAAGAGAGGGGGAAAGAAAGAAGGAGCTAAAATGTCTCAAACACGCCTCTCTCTGGACGTCGTGTCTTCATCTGCAGTCAAGATCACAGACCACCATCTGTTTGACATGTAAAGCAGGATACCTTTTTGGTTGTCTGAGCCGCCCCGCTAAGGTGCTGTGTGGCGAAGGGTCTCCAGCCCGGTTACAATGAAAACCTCCCTGATCAGAGAGACATTAATTAGTCCAATAGACGGGCTCCTTCCTTTCACAGCTCAGCTCTCCTGCAGAGTGCTGCAGCCTGCCACATAGAATACCATATGGTGTGGCCTTGTGCCACCTTCTCCCATGGGCACCGGGCAACGAGCTTCAAATGGGCCATGACAGGGACAGTGGGTGATGCTGCAGGCTCGGTTGCCATAGTGTTTTGTGTGAAATAATATCTTGGGTTGTGGATCAATCCGCCAATTTGTCACAGAGACACCGCACATGTCGTCTCCTCTCCGCTCTTTTCCTGTGTGTCCTCCCCTCACACCGTCACGGCACTGCAGTATTTAGCATGCATGTGGAAGAGCCTTAGATAGCCATGCCACGGCTTCATTCTCTGCATCCTGGCATGGAGAATGTGAATCGGCCTGCAGCCAAAATATTTTAGAGTGTTCGCCGCTCCCCTCGGATGATGGAAAAGCTTAGGCCAGGGCTGTGTGTATGTGTGTGTGTGTGGAGAAACAGTGGGGAGGAACGTAGGCAAGCAAGCAAGCAAACACTCACACACTGACTCATGCACTCTAGCCGCTGCCTCTTTGTGTGGCGACAGTCTGCACCTGCAGCCTGCCAGCCATGCTGATGCACAGGCCCGCAGTTGCTGTGCCTTCTCTCACTTTAGGCAGTCCATTAGCCAGCAGTGGCTGAGTGCTGCTCTAGCTAGCTGGGCAGCAGCAGGATGTGTTCAGCTGGCACAGAGTGCTGCCACTGGGAGCTAGCAGGAGGGCCATTTGTGCCGAAATAGTGTGCATCCAGCAACCCTCTCCAGTTTTTTGAATTGTTCCCATCGGAGCACACTGCAGAGTTGTTCTGATGAGTTCTTTATGAAAGTCTGCTGCCATTAACAATTAGAGAAATGCAGTACTGTGTGTTCTGAAGATGAAAACAGCAGCTTTTATCTTTCCATTTAGTGCAACAACAGTGAGATAATTTGCTTCCTGTTCTATGACTCATCACCTCTCACAATAATTAAATTACCTCGTCCTCTGCAGTATGTAGCTTCAGCAAATCCCAAGAAATTCTGCACTGATCCCAAATTCAATGGGGTTTTGAAAAAAATGCTTCAGGCTTGCTCATGGGAATCTCAACAATATGTCCTGTGTATTGCCAGCTGATCCATCTTGATCCCCTGAGATAAATACAGCAAAAGAGTGTGACTATAACTCAAAGCGACCTGTGAAGAGATGAGTCCTGCTGTGAGGGCTCCCTGACACCCACCATTTTCATGTTGATTTATGGCGTTCTCTACGACTTCTAAGGGTGAAAGGAAATTGGAAAAACCACCTTCGAGGTGACTGCTGTGTATATAAATGGCAGTTCAGTGTTAGGCAGCAGTTAGTTGTGTCCTTCCTATAGTAGACATCCAAGGCTTGTGGCCGTGTTGCACTCTCTGGATTTATTCCCACAGAGGACAGCTCTTTCTGATGAACTCTGTTACAAGGGCATGCGCTTGCAAAACGCAGTTGAGCATGACCATTAGCATAATATCATGCATATGCAGGTTGACACAAGGCTTGGTTGTCACTTTGTGTGGGCGACAGACACAGCATGGAAATATTCACTAAATGAAAGCAATATTCATGAGTTAAGAAGTGGGAACATACATTGACCCTGAGTACATTTTTAAAAAATGCATGAAGAAAACATAACAAAACATGAAAAGGTGTTTTCCCCCCCCTCGAAACACATTGTGCTGAATCACACCTTATCATTGTAAACTGACCAAGAGGCTGTCATTTAAAACAGGATACATTTTAAAGAAACTCTGTGTGCAGACCTGTTTGCCACTAAAAAAGGAAAACTAATCTGAGCATTGCGCCAGCCAGGCAAACACTGGGAAACAAAGCAGGTATTGTGTCAGTGCTTACAACAGGGTCATGAGGCAAGACTAGCAACTTCCCGGTTGGAAGAGATGGATTTCACAACAGACTTACTGTAGGTATTTACCTCACTGTTTCTATGCAAATTCCAAATGGATGTCTATATGCTGTCATGTCCAAGATACCCAGGAGCAGTGTAGTGAATGACTATCCTGTGTATAATCTCTTACTGATTACTGAGATAAATATTTATTATTCCAATCAGTTCACTCAAATTTTGCCAACACTTAAATAAAGGGAGCTTTTCATATGTGGAATATGTAACTGTTCTGGCTTCATCTGGCTTTTTGTCATTTAGTTATACGTAAGTGTTTGTTATAGCTTTATTCAGACATGACGTGACTCTCACCACTGTGTGGAAAATAATGATATCAAGGAGGAAGGTCGTTCACAGTTCTTTTTTTGAATGCTGCTATTTTAAAACTGCACTCATTTAGATTTTTATTTGAACAAAATGTCAAATGATTATGTGTAATGTGTATGGGGTCGCTCGTAATGACAAACACACTGAGAATTATTGACACAGCAGTTCCCCTCAGTCCTGTGGAGCTTTTAATATCTCTCGGCTTTACTGTTTTAGTCCACTCTTACAGCTCTCAGCACCATTTCCAGTAGCAGCAGGAGTACCAAAAAATGTTCTTTATTTCATATCATAGATATCATAGATATACCGTAGATTATTTACATTTTTACATTATTTTGTAGCAGATACATTGAAACTTTGTTTTAAAAATGCTTCGGTCAACATATAATTAGGTTACAAGCATAAAATGGCGGCACGGTGGTGGAGTGGTTAGCATTGTTGCTTCACAGCAAGGTTCGAACCCAGGGAGGGGGGCTCAAACCCCAGAGTGAGGGAACCCTTCTGTGTGGAATTTGCATGTTCTCCCTGTGCCAGCGTGGGTTTTGTCTGGGTACTCCAGCTTCCTCCCACAGTCCAAAGGCATGTAGGTTAATTGGTGACTCTCGATTGGCTGTAGGTGCGAAATTGAGTGTGAATGGTTGTCTGTCTTTACCTGTCAGCTGTGATAGTGTGGCGTCCTGTCAAGGGTCTCGCCCAATGTCAGCTGGGATACGCTCTAGCCCCCCCGTGGAAATTAATAGATGAACATAAAACACTTGGTTAAAGTTAGGAAAAGATCATGTTTGGGCTCAAAATTCCCGGTTTTGGTGGCACAATCCTGGAATGAAATGCAGCAATCTCTTGGTAAAAAAAAACCCAATCAGTTTTTGACGTGCTAACCAGACAGGAAGTGCAACAATGTCTCTGGTGGTCTATATCTTGGCAGGAGTACCACCTAGGTGTCACAGCATCCACTATTCCCTACATCTCCCAATGACAAAGTCAGCTCACTACATTAGTTAAGAATTTTATTATGATATGTAAAAAAAATACAAATCAATGCCAAAACTTTCTTCTGGCGACTGCGCTGAGGCGGCAGCTGTTCTCTTAGAAAAAATTTTAAGCTCTGATATACCCACTGTACGCCCAGGTGTTGGTGAGGACAAGTCAGAGCTAAAAGTGAAATGAGTGTTGGATTTACATGTGTTGAGTGGCCAGAAAAGCAACATTTAATGAATGGTAATGTTCCTAAATGTCTGTTGGATGTGTAAAACTGTTAACTAACACAGATTATGTTAGTCTGTGTTAAGAGCTTGTTGCATTTCTATCAAGTCGTCAAAAAAATCAGTGAATTCAGGTTTAATGTAAAGGCTACAGCAGCACAAAGTTCAGTGCACTCATAAAGGGTAAACCATGGCAGATTTTGTTTGGCTTATTTGATATAATCAATGCATCAGTTAGCATTATTTATGCAGTATTGGGAGTGTTTATGACCTCCTAGGAAGATTGGTTTTGTGACTTTTACGTAAAAGTAAATCACACATTATTCAGACATAAGCCCATTGAGTCCAATTTTATCACAGGTGCATGTCTGAAAGGGGCATATTGGCGTCCTGTGCTGTCAACAAATACGCCTTCAAGCGTTGCCTGCTTTCAAATTCATTGGAAGGCAGTTGATTTATTCTGCATGAAATAAACATAATGACAAAGTACAGTAAACAATGTAGGAGCGAGAAGACAAACCAGAGGCATGTAAACACATCACAGCTGAAGAATACAAAACTGGAAAAAAAGCGTGAAAGTAAATACAACATGTATACATGAGAACAAAAAGAAAAATAAATTAATATAGACCTAATGCAGAAAGTGAAATCAAAGGGAAAGTTAGAGAGTGTTGCGTGGGAGGATGTGTGTGTGTTTGCGTATTTCTTCAAAGGGAAAGGGAAAATGAGGGTGAGACTAACTGTGTGTGCCTTGCTGAGGCAAAACTTCAAGCAGTTTGGGTCATCAGACGAGTCCTGTTTGAAATTGTCGAGAGATGTGGATTTATTGACAGCGTGACTTGAACTGCGGCACAAGCAACTCGCCTCATCTAATGGAGAACAAACAGCATGTTGTCTCAGAATCTGTTTAGTTGTGAGCTTCTGGAGTATCTTGTATTACAGGTTTGAACTTGTGAACTGAATAAAAAATACGATTTAAGGTGGTAAAGGAAGGGAATATATATTCATACATAGCACGCTTTATCAGTCTGCCTGCTGACAGTAGTTAGGCTAAAAAGTATGTACAGCATTAATACTGACCACATCTCAACTTACTCAAGTATTGCGAGTTTCCTTTTAGTAGGGGCAAGACAGCAAAAAATGTCTGACAGTCTGAGGACACCTTCTCTTGCCTTCAACCAGCACAGCGCAAACTCCCTGCCAGATCAGCAAACTTTCTGTTGCTGCAGTTACACAGATTAGACCCAGCCCGGCGTTAGGGTATGGGGCTGCTGAAATCAAGTTCCTACAGCTGCCACTGAAGCTTTGCCTCCGGAGCTTCTGCTCACTCTCCTGTCTGCGAATATTCTCCCAGCAGTGGGGAGAGGGGGAGGGACTGTGGTACTAGCTAGTTAGCTAGTTGTCTCATTTGCAGTCTGATAATGTTCCATGCACTGCATGTAGCTCTGCAATGAAATGTTTTCACTATTACAAAAAAAGAAAATGAATAAATGGTGGTCCATAGCCTATTTGATGACCTGGAAATGAGACTCATCTTTATCTTGAGTTACATACAGCACCTTTACTTTGAAAAGTGTATTTTTATACATAAGTATATTAAAGATCCCAGCTACCTGGAAAACTGCCTTTTCACCCTGTTGAGACTGGAAAGAAGATACTGGTTACACCAGGCCAGCACTGAGAGGCTCAGGAAGAGCTTCTACCCTCAGGTCATAAAGATACTGAATGATGACCCTGCTTAATCCTAAACATTGACATTTATTTATTTCTACCACTACTAGTACAAATTGACAGAACTGCATGTATGCATTCTATTGATCATGTAATGCACAATTTGTTAAGTAAAGGAGGAAGGGTTACAAAGGTTACAAAGTGCCTTTGTAACAAAGGTTACAAAGTGCCTGACCAGAATAAAACTGTTGAAAATAAGACCAGTTATTAGTTTATCTACCGCTTTTCTATGCAGTATATGATGCAGCTGAAATAAAAGTCATAAAGATGGACTAATGTGTGATGTGCATTGGTTTTGGAAACCAACCTGCATGATGCAACTTTTTCCCATGGTCATGTGTTAAAAAAGTAAACAAAAATGGCAATAAATTGTAATCAGCACCCATGTATTGTGATAGTATCAAATTGGGGGATAAGCATAAGCATCCCTACATAACAATCCTTAACTTTTTTCATGATTAAATGATCTTTAACTCTACTACACTGAACAGTAAAAACGCTGCAAGTACAGTTTCATCCAGGCACTAAAATGAATGCAACATTATTGAGATGGCACTGACCTGTTTGTTGTTTTTTTGTCATCAGCACTTTACCAAAAAAAACCCCAAACACACAAAAAAACCCTCATCTGTAATTGTGGTTCTTAAAGCTACAGGAAATTATTCCCCGCTCATAGATTATAGTGGTGGAGAATCTGCTATGGGTAGTGCAACCATTGTGACAGTCTCTCATTAAGTGGAGCACGGCGGAGGCTTCACGCCGAGACAATTACACACTAGCCTTTGAAAATGTGACAGCACTTTTTGACAGGAACTGATAAAACAGGAGGCACGTGTGCTCGCATCCCTACGTGTTAGAGTTAAGATTAAATGATGCAACATATTGTATGCATCTGATGCGATAAAAGTGGAACAAACTGTATTTTTCATTATAAGAACAAAATAATTATTCCTATTTGGTGAAGACAATATGAGTCCTTGCCATGAAATAATAATTATTCAGACATCAGACATAAAGTGGGTGGTGAGAGAAAAACAAAAACTGCTGGAAGACTTGTTGGGAAGAGACTTTGACTATTGTAGCCTGAACACTCACAAGAGACAAAAGAGAATGTCTCAGAAACAAGCGCTTAAAGGGCATTACGCCCTTAAGTAGCATAGATCCCTGTGTCACATTTATGGTTCTAAGAATTTAGAACAGCTTTGACAGGGCGCTTACAAGCCAACAAGATTTGTCTTGCCACCATGTGTCTCCCTGCCCCCGAGGTTCATGATGATGCCTGTACAACCACCCATGTGCTCCCACACCCATGTCCTCATTTCCCTGCTGTAATCTCCCAGTAGCATGCTCTCAAACTGCTCTATTTCCCCTCAGCGACGTTACTTTTACTCATTTATCACAGTATCAGCTGTGAGAGGGGGATGATAGGAGAAGCTTGAGGGGAAAAAACTTTGCATTTGTAGTCCCTGCGGTGCATGGCGTCTGGCAGCTTCAGGGACAGATCCGTCAGCGGTGAGACGTCCCTCCTCGTGCATGCACCAGTGGTCTCCAGCACAGCATGAGAAAGGTCAGCTTCCATTAGATGCACTGTGACAGAATGATGTCTCCGCAGCAATTTATACCGAGCCCGCCGCTGGCTCTTGGTAATTCTGCCCTCCATCTGCGACTGTGTGTGTTGATATTCATCTGAGAGCGAGCACCTTTAATTTTGCCAAACTTTGTTCTGCTTTGCATTCAGATATCTGGTCCGCTGAGAGGAAGGTGAGCACGTGTTATTACTACAGCTGCAGTGAGGAAACTTGGTCTTTTTTTTTCCTCTGGGGGTGATTCCAGGCGTACTGCAGGAATGTGAAACTTGAAAAGTCATGCAGTTGTTGTGTTTGTACTTTACTTTAGCCTCAGTCTTTCCACTCAGGCCTCATCTGTCATTATTTGTTGAGGCTCACTCAGGAAACTAAACAAAATAAAAGCTTCATTAGACACAACACGATTTGGGCTGCACTTGCCGTTGGGTTCAGCTCATATCTGATTTGGTGTTTGGGGAAGTCACAGGGGACAGAGCAAAAAGTAGTTTTCAAAACTTTGCATCATTTTGTTGTTGCCAGCATTGAAAAAAATAAGGAAATTATACTTTACCTCAGAAAGGAAACTGTAATAGTTCCGTAGAGCTATTGAAGGGGAACACTTCCTGAGCCATAGAACAAACTTAAACCATCTTTATCATACAGCCAAAGTTCTACCTAGAATTTTTGGCGTGAGTGGCGTGAGTGGTGTGAGTGGTGCACTTTGCTGCGCACACGCTTTGCTTGAGGCGGTGAAAAGCTGTCATGGCGTGGTGCAAGCCATTGGAAATAATGGATGTCAGAGCGCATTGTTGCCGTTGTTATTTTGTGTCTGAAAGGGCCTTAATGAGAGGGCTCTCCAGCTCGAGAGGTGTTAAAAGCTGATATAGGCTCTGTGCAAAGCCTATGCCATAGCCTACAATAGTGGCATACCCATGTGAGTATTTACTTGTGCGCTGATGTGTCTGCTTCATTTGGTAATTGCACCAAAACACTAGTTGGTGGTGTGGTTTCTATTTGACTGTGGAGAGCTTCTGTGAAGAGCAGTAAAGTTTGAACAATTCAGCTATTATGCATCAACTGTGCCTTGATAGTGACAATAGTAAACAAACATACACAATTTGGCTTCATCATAATTGACAAGGTTCACAGACAAAACAGTTGTCTTTTGCTGGACATGTTTTCCCCACAAATATAACATGCTAATGTTATTAGCTTAATCCTAGGACATTTTACACTGCATAAATTAGCCTAACAGCTAGCTGAGTTTTCCTATACTCTATATGAAGGTAGGGTTAGGGTAATATTTAACAAAGGTAACGTTACAAAATGCAGCTCTTTTATAACTTACATGTTTCACGTACAAAACAGTTGTCCCATACTACACACATTTTTCCCACATATACAACATGGGTTGGCTGTGGATCAGAGGGTAGAGCGGTTTGATCCCCCACATGTCAAAGCGGGCAAGATTCTGAACCCTAAATTGCCCTCGATGGCTATCACATTGATGTATGAGTGGGGGGCACCTGCTACTGAGTAGCAGGTGCCCCATGTATGGTAGCCTCGACCACCAGTGTGTGAATGTGACATGTAGTGCTTTGAGTGGTCCGAAGAAGCAAGTGGACTTTTCCTCTATCTTTATAAGTAAAATCACACAGGAAGCTTACAGTGTTATTTTGTGAGGGCTTTATTGTCTACACAATGTATTGTTTCTTATCTGAGAAGTAAAAGAAAATAAAACATTTGTTTCCCATGTTGGGAATAGTTTTCAGTTTCCAAAAATAAACAGGAGGTCTGCATTGCCATGTGACGTGTACATTTTTTGGGAGGTGCACATCAGGCTACGGCATAGGCTATGGCGTAGGGTACTTGTCTGTGCAGCCTAAGCTGTACGTGTGGTGTTGCTTCAAAGCAGAGTATAAACCCCGCTTTAGGGCTGCATCGTTGTCTTTGGAAAGAATACCACTACAGTGGAAAAACACACTGCATCCCTTAATGCACAGTGCTTTGTAAAAAACTGCTCTGGGCGATGCCTGTGTGGCTTCCATCAGTGTTACACTTTAGTTGTCAGTGTGTATGACGGGCCCTATGTGTGATGTTGGTGAATGAGAGCAGTGTCCTTGAGCCTCCCATCCTTCTCTCTGAGCGACTGTATGAACTGTCGCTGACATGTTGCAGTGTGCCGTGGATCAGAGGGGCCAAGACACACCAGACAGGAGCACCGCTGCTTTCTAGGAGGAAGAGCCAAACTTGCTGACAGCATGATGAGGTGTTCCAATTTCACTGCCCAGTACAGTGGCAGATGCTCACTGAACTTATATGGACAAAAAGGAAAGAAAGAAACACTTGATACATAAAGTCATGTGAGGCCTATGGTACAGAGTTGAGTAGTGGGAGAAGATGCTGGTTATGGAAGTATGTTAAATAATTTCCATCTGTGATCCACTGACTTTTCCTCTAGTGTCACCATTAGCTTAAAATATGTGGTTTAGTGTGAAATATTAGCACAGTTGGGCTGAACAACATGGGGAAATAATCGTACTGTAGTTTTTCAAACTAATACTGCAATTGCGACTGATTATGGGTTTTTCCCTTATCTTCTGTACCATCTCTTGTATTATTAGTTATAGACCCTTTCAAATTATACAACATATGTTCTAAATGGGTCCCTTTGTATTTCACATTGGAATGCTGTGCACTGTTTGTGAATGACATCAGCTGACAGGAAGTAAACATGTACCCAAGCTGTTGCCCAGCAACATTCCAGTGGAACGGCCTATAAGCAGTAAATCATTCTACAATATGACAAACACAATATTGGGTACAGTCAACATAAACAGCTCTTTCATGCCGGCCAGGCCCATGTGTTATAATGAAATGAGATGAACTGATGCATAAACCGACATGAATAACATATCTTTGTGTAGCTTTTAAATTGTAAACACATTTAATCACAGTAGAATATTCTAATTTCATGCCTGGTAATTATGTAATATAATCATTATGACTTGACTTAAATGAAATCTGAAATAAAGAACAACAAAACACTGCAGAGCAGCAGGCCTGTGTGAACATTAATATATGAACAATAAATATGAATCTTAGTGATCTCCAGTCAGTTACAGAAACAAATCACACAAGCTCTAGCGCAGAAATTTGAAAAAGAACAAATTTCAACCCCGAACTATGGCTCTGTAACTCTAAACATAACTCCAAGTCTAATTGTAAACATTTTGTAAACCGTTCATACTTAAGCTTCTAGACCAGTGGTTCACAACTGGTCCAGCCACAGGGTCCAGGTTTCTCCTTTGTCATTAGTTCAGATCCACACAGTTTAATATTCAGAATCATACTTGCTTTTGGCCATGTCATTGAGCTAGTTTGCCTTTTTTGTCAGGTAGCTGTCCAGTCACTCACTGTGCAGCAGGAAATGGCACCTCAGAGTAAAAGCTCTGTGCCGGAAACTCACTGTACTCTGTACTTTATTTTTATAAACTTTTATGAGTCACTTGAGGTCCACTCAAAATTGACCTCTGACCCACTTCTGGCCGGCCAACCACCACTGCTCCAGGCAATTCATGGGACGTTGATGCTCACTTTAGAGCCAGCATTGAATTGGCATTTTACAGGTTGTTCTTAATCTGCTCTTACTCACATACAGTAGTCTGTGTCACGTGAAGCATATGGCAGCGTGTGTGCACACGAAGCCCACTGGACCAGGTGTTTCCAGCCGTCTGGTTGGTTAGATTGTGCAGAATTAAAAAAAAAAAAAGTGTTGTAGCTTCTGTGATTTGAAAATTGTGTTGCATTACATTGCAATTTCAGTTTCAATTCAATTAATTGTTTCCTACATTGGATATCCCTGTGACATACTATCATCAGGTCAAAACCACCCATATTTTTGTTTATGACCAGATACCTGCTGGCTGTCTCATCAGCTTCAGTTCTACTTTGTGATTAGTGGTAGTTAGGAAAATGTTAGCACGCTTGCACGCTAAAAAAAGATGGTGAAAATGGTTAACATTGTACCCGCTAAAGCATTTTAGCATCTTAGCATTTAGCTCCAGTACAGCCTCACAGAGCCTCTAGAGTGGCTGCATTTCATCAGATTGGTATTCATTCCAAATGCTTTGTTTTGGGAATTGGGAACAAAACCTTGTACCATTTTTGGCTCAACTTATCCAAAATCGTCAATAATGCTGTCTCATTCTGAATGCATTCCTCTTTCCCCTAACAGTATTTACAACCACTTGTCCAGAGCACTTCTGTCCCACCTCACTTACTTTAAACATAAATCTGACCTTAAACTGGAAGGTGAAAACTTGAATGTTCCTTGTAATAAACTTTGTGTAAATTTAATACTGTATGAAGGAACATTTCAGTCACTGATGACAGCTGTAGCTGCAGCAACAATTGAACCCACATGCAAATAAGTGACAAGCTAGTGAAGGGATGCATTGTAAAGCTTTTGTGTCGTGTCTTCCTCTTTTGCCAGTGCAGCTCTTTGTGATTACTCGACTGCATTGTGGACTTGATGCATGCTAATGGATAAATGTGATTAAGGCCGTGGACTGTACAATGGAATTAGAGTTGTGTATCGGCCAAGTAGTGCTGACTGTGCCTTTCAGGGCTCAGATGAGGAGCTGGGTATGTTTGCTGGTGGGTGATAGAGGGAGGTTAGCAGCAGTGGCCTGCATCTCTCCTTCAAGCTCCCCATCCGTCCCTGTGTGCAGCTGGATGCAGCCCTTCCACCACTAACCAGAGGGGAGGCTGTTTGACATTTCCTTTGAGTCGCAGTGCCACGTCAGCTTATTTCCTCCCTCTTGTCATTTCTTATCTTTTCTGTTTATCCTTGATCCCTCTGTCTTTCTGGCCGCCTCATCTTTTGGCCTCGCATCTCCCCTCCTTGTTCAGTTTGTCTTTCTGTTTCTCTGTCACTCCTCTGAAGAGAGGCGAGCGGGTGTGAAAAAAACAAGTACTCTATGCTGTTACCATGGTAACTGCATCTCGGAGCTGAGCCAGTAGTCTTCCACAGACATGCGTGCTCCCTCTACTTGCCTCGCTTAGATTAAAGCTTACCTCTGATGAGAATGGAGAAAAAGAAGCAGGAGAAACAAGGGAAGAGGCTGCGCTTGTTAGGGAAGAATAGTGTTTCATAACCCTCTAAGGAAACAATGTGCTTTTCTCTGTGATGAATCATTATTACTGATGGCAGATATCAAAGACAGACATTGTGAGTGAACTGCACACAATGTACAACAAAGGTAACATGCGGTGTATTCCCGCACTGTTAGGTGCTTTCTTCTTCTCTGCAGAGGTCTCGGTCGCTGGGTTGACAGAGGTGATTGTGGGTAATGGTCTGGTACAGGAAATTAATGGATTTGCAGGGCTCTACTGCCTCGCGCTATGACACCAATCTGTATTAATTTGGCAATTAATCTGATTTCATGAGAAGATGTCTCAATAAGGCACCCCATTTACCACAAACTAACTTTGGATTATGTGATTTGTATTCTCAATTTTGTCAACGTGTATCCTCAAAGGGCTTTTTCATTACTGGCTGACACGTATTGTACAAATCTTTTACAACCACTTCAAAGCAACAGTAACTATCGATTTGGGTACGGTTAGAAAACTCGTCACGGTTGGCTGTATGTTCGTTGTGTTGAGAACAGAAGTGAAAAATGTCCACAGTGGGGAACAGAAATGGTTAGACGTGCTGTTTTCAGATTATTTGTTGCTTCGAACGCAGCCCAGCTGAGACAGGTAAATTCACACAGACAGCTGCAGATGAATGCATCGTGTCATGTTGCCCAGATGGATGTTAAGTGAGGGGGGATGTCAGCGTCTGTTTGACTTGGACAGAATGAGGAAGTGCGCACCTGTAACGCACACAGGGGAGACGCTCGTTATTTTCAGCTTGACTGAATCGGACTGGGAGGCGAACGCGATAACAGAAGGACATGGAGGCTCTGAGTGTTTGTCTCCTTCGCCATCAGAACACAGTACCCGATGGAATTTTTCCTCTCCAATCAGGGAGTGTACTTGGCAGTCGTATCCATGATTCAGCCAGTGAGGGAAAATTGATTTAGCAACTTGAAGCTCAGCGCCCTGCTGGATCAGACAGCGAGGGTAAAATGAGGCCCTGAGTGGACATACCACCCCACGCTTCACTTTTTTCCCCAAGGAGAGGAATTCATTTCTGTCAAATCTCTGTGATTGTAAGTAATGGGAGGGTTGTGATAGCACAGCAGTGGAGGAGGAGGGGGAGGAGGAGGAGTGAGTGGGGAGGGTTTCACACTCATTTAACCACGTGTAATATGTCAAGACCTTCTCTGGTTGGAAGTCGGAGGGGGGTTGTCTCTTCTCTGATCCAGTGTGAACCGGTTGTGTTCCTGCATCAGTCGTCAGCCACGATCGCCTCTAACCCCTAGCTGCAGTATGTTGATGTGATTTGCTGCTCGTGGGCCAGAGAGACCTCCAGGGTCATACAGAGACTGCATTGAATACAAGGTGCCAGAGTATTGTCTCGGGAACTCTATAATACACAGGCATTATTCCTATATGCTGTGCTGAGCAGATCCCACTGAGGATGTTCATTCATTACGTGCCCTGTCTTCCGTTTATAAAAGGTCATGTAGGAACATGTTTCAGGGTCATGAACATCTTTTTCATCTGGTGGGGAGTACACTGAGTGAATAGAAAAAAGATCCACCCTGGGTCACAGACAAATCTATCCACGGGGCACCTAATATTTTGGGGGATGATGTGCAGCTTCTTTTTCTTTTGCTCTTAAATAAGTGGCCAACAATGGACTATATCATCCCCACAGTGGAGTTTAAATTGTCAACTATCCGTATCACTCACATTGAATGGTTTTTATGTCTTCAGAATCACAGAGGCTTCGGTTTTAATTCACCACTTTCCACTGACATTCAGGGAGAAATCCATTGTGGGCGAGGCAGAGAAGCCAATTTCTCCTTAATAGATGACGATGCAATACACACAATATGATTTTTATTTTTGTCTCATGCACATTAAAGTACCAGGCCCACGTGGGCTTATAAGACATTAAATCTACAGTTGCGGTGCTGAAACAAGGCTTGTCAGAGAATAATATAAATTATTACATAAAACTCCATTGAGAACAAAATACTTCTACAACGTTGGCTTTTCTAAGCTCTGCAAACGAAATCTGGCATGAAAGGGGCTCCAATCCTTCAACACAACTCAAGTCTTTTATTAGTTACAGAATAAATCTGCAGACATTTACATCAATGTATGGAAGAGGACAGTGCTTAAAGGTGCAGTGTGTAGGATTCAGAAGGATCTGTTGGCAGAAATGGAGTATAATATTCATAACTATGTTTTCATTAGTTAGTAATCATATTACACTAAGAATCTCTGTGGTTTCATTAACTTAAAATGAACCCGTCGTATCTACATATGGAGCAGGTCCTCTCTCATTGAATCTATCATATTGTTTCTACAGTACCCCACAACAGACAAACCAAATGCTGGCTCTAGATAGGACCGTTATTGTATCTAATTACCTGAAGGTGTAGTTTCTTTACACATGGGATTAGGAAAGGGAAATTTTGTTGGTTGCAATTTGCAACCTCACCACTAGATGCTACTAAATCCTATACACTGCACCTTAAAATCATTATATAGTATGCAGCAAAAATACACAACATATCCTTATACAACGGGTCATGTGATGTCTAACAAATTAGTGCCCACGAATGATGTCATGTACTTTATGTTATGTTACGTAAGTTAGGTACAGGCAAGTTAAGTTACTTTGGTTAGGTCTGGGAAAAGAAACATGGTGACAACATACCTTAAAATAACTGAATATTCATTTGGTCTCACATTGTTCCGAACACCGGTCTCCTTGGGGAAAGTCGTGTGTTGGAAAGTCTTGTGTTTTGTGATCTGTACACCATCTTCCTACATACACGGACTTCTTCTGTCTTTACTCCTGTTAGTGCATTGGTCACGTGTGCAGCTTTCCCAATTACGTTGGTTATACAAGAATTTCTGGATCATGATTAAGTGTGATACATACGAATTGTGGTGCACTACTTTTCATCGGTATGTGTACAAATAGTACATTGGACCAGTCTGAAATATAAAATCCATAAACGGGCAATAAGTGAAGGGTCTACAATGTTATTGCTGTTGTCAGTAAACATATAATATCTTCATTAGTGCACTTAAGAGGTTAGATGGACTTTGGACAGAGACAAGCTAGCTGTCTCCACCCGTTTCTATTCTTTGTGTTAAGCTAAGCTAACCATCTCCTGACTGTAGTGTCATATTTACCGGACAGATATGAGAGATGTATCAATCTTCTTATCTAACTCTCAGCAAATAAAGCAAATAAACATATGAAAAATATATATGTATAAAAATGTCCATAAAATGGAAAACTATTGCAAACATAATGTATTGCAACATATTCTTAAACAACAGCCAGTATGATAGCTAATGAATTAGCGTCCCATCAATGGCGTTGTCACGTTATTAGGGTTGGGACTCGTTAGGATTTTAACGATTCCGATTCCTTACCGATTCCTTCGTAACGGTCCGATTCCTTACCGATTCCTCTTACCGATTCCTACATTATATTCATTATACTTGCTATACTTAAACAAGTATATAATAAACACAAATGCAATCATACAAATACAAAAACTTTATTCTAACTGTTGCACAGTACAATTAGATGAAAATACACATTTGTGTGTGGTGTGTATTTCAGATTTAGAGCTTGTATCATCTCCCTGAGAATATATAACAAAAAGTGATTCTCTGATTTCTACAGTAACACTATTACCTCAAATTAACCACAGCAATGTAATAAAAAATACTTATATGCATTCATGCTTGGCCACTGTTATTTACGTGACAACACCTGAACAGAACACACACACACACATTGGCTGTCTGTTTCTACCGCTCCCCTCGCTGGAAGCGGACCTCCTGCCGCCAGCCTCCGCCTTGATTAAATGCTGAAAATTAAATAAAAGAGGGAGACAGGTTTTTCCTATTTTATCTTATTTTGTTATATTTCTCCCTCTCCCCTCGCTGGAAGCGTCGGACCTCCCGCCGCCCGCTCCCGCCGCCCGCTCCCGTCTCAAACACGGAGGTCTCCCTCTCCGGAGCACCCACGGTGCACGCCCGGCCTGTTAAATAGCCTGTAACCATGACAACTGTGTGACACAAACTCAGTGCTTTAGTGATTAGATAATGTCGGGCTCGGTCTGGTTCGGACAGAAATATGCGGCCCGTGCCGCACTCTAATGGAAATGCACGTGACGTTCTTTTACAATCTAGGAACCGTTTGCAGGAACCGTTACGCCAAATGTGATGGAACCGGTTCCGGAACCGGAACTTTGGACCCGGTTCCAAAAAAGAACCGGATCCAGATCCCAACCCTACACGTTATGGACGTAACATAAAGTTACATACTTAAAGCTATAGTGCGCAACTTCTGTCGCCCCCCAGCGGATAATGCGTTATTACAACAAATAAGCCGGCACTTCCATGTATACAGAGTACACTAAAAATGATATATATTGAAAAATACCGCGAGATGTTAGTGGAGCCGATCGGCTTAATCAGCATTGTGTCATCTCCTCTAGTAGTGGCTTGGGTGAAACGGACATTTACGGACATGTAGAAGTTACGCACTATAGCTTTAACATAACATAGATTAAGTTTAGGAAAAATAATGGTGATGACGCACCTTTAAAAAACTAAATCAAACACTGGTCTCCTCGGGGAAAATCCTGTGTTTGTTTGACCCATCCACCAACCTATCTCCTTACATGGACTTCTGCTCATTTGTACTTCTATCTTTTTTACTCTTGTCAGATCATCGGTTGTGTGATCGCAGCCTTCCTCATTATGTGAGTTATACATGAATTGCTGGCTCATGATTACATGGGTTATATGAATTGTGGTATGTTACTTTTCGTAGGTATACTGTACATATGAACAGTGCATGAGAACAGCCTGTGTATGGTGAATATGTCACTGTTACCTGGTATGAAAGTAAATGATCATTTGTTGATGAGAAAAAAAAAAGTGAAGATTTCTCCTCACTAGTCTAGTCTATGTGAAAAGTCGCAAATAATTTCCTCCGTATCCTCAAGATCGTTGTTGTTAGCCCCCCTCTGTTTAGACGTGCTTACAGTACACACCTCTTCAAACTGACAATGCAGCGGCTCTCTATTTTCACTTCAGCTGTTGTTATTGTTCAGTCCACCCACACCTGTAACCTTCAACTGAAGGCAACAAATTCCAACTCATTTCGAGGAGAATGTAGAAATTGACAAAGTGAAGTAGAAGTCGATGAGTTAAGCTGTGGGGAAATGGCTGCATAGAAAGGGAAAAACATCACTTGAATAATGAAACAAAAGCACATAACTCAAATGCCTGCGCTACACTGTAACATTATATTTAATGTCTTTGTGTTGATACAGCCCAAACATTTCTTTTATTAGACAAATCAAAGACAACACTATGACGTGAGCCTACATACTAAAATACTGAGATATGCATTTTAGGCACTTACATAGTTCATTGCACCGTGGAGCGATACAGACTGGAGCATTACAAGCATTCATACCCACTCAGGGATGAGTGATAGCACTCTTATCAGTTTCTTGGTTTAGCACCTTTATGACTGAAGGAATTCACTGTTGATAGCTATGAGTACTGACGGTAGCGCTCATGGCCTAATTCACTAATTCATTTCTTTTTCTAATCGTCATCTCAGTGCAGGAGCTTGTCTTGCTTAAATAGATGATCATTATCTGGCTCAGTGAGGGATTTTATAATTAAAGTAAATGTCCTTGACGGCAAGGTGAATTATGTCTGTGGAAATTGTGTTGTATCAAGCTACAGCTTTCAGAATTTGTAATGAAGTTGTAGTCCTGGCGCCAGCGCCGTTATTATTTTGGGGTAAATGCATTCGTGTTCGGAATTTTTTCACAGTCTGCAGCTGCAGCTCCTTCTGTCATCTCAGCTCTTTTGATGCTGAAAGAAAGCATGCATTAACGCTTTTGACATTTTGAAGAGAGGCTCGACTCAGTTGGGACACTATTTGAAAATATTTGCTGTGTTCTTTTCTCTCCTCAGGTTGGTGTGACTTTGCTGAAGCGACAGAGGCAGGCCCTGAGTCGAAAGGGGAAGAGTGCAAGATAGGAGTCCTCCCAGACAGCAAGGGGCAGCAGCAGGCATGCAGGACTCAGCCTCGGACAGCAAGATGGCTAAACAGGTCAGCATTGCCCTGATTGCATTAATGGCTTACTGATAAAGCCACAGACTTCCCAGTGGTTGTGTGAAGTAAAAATACAGGAAACAGCTTTTAGTTTATAAGCTAAGAGCTGTAATGGGTTTCTAAAGTTTCACCAGCTATCCGTAAACCCATTATGAGGTTTGTGTATAAAATTTGTCCTCTAAGGTTTTAGTAATTGGAAGCTAGCTTCAAACTAGTGATTTACCAAACCAGGTTGCACCACTAATACTCAAGAAATATTGTAAATCATGGATGTATAAAGGGAGCTTGATACAGCATTGAAGGCAGGGACCTGTTCATTCGTATAAAAATTGCTCAGTGGTGCATGAAGCCAAAAGTGCTTAACTGCTGCTTATAAAATTATCCTTATGATCGGCACTGCTTCTGCACCATGTGGGTCATAGAGCAGGTTCACTAGAGACTTCAGGTGCACTAGAGATTTCTGCTTTTGATGTAAAGCACTTTGAATTGCCTTGTTGCCAAATTAGCTATATAAATAACTTGCTTTGCTTTGCCTTCCACCGGCTGAGCTGGCTACTTCTGGTTCAGCGCTCGGCTAATTTGAATCGGGATATAATGATTCAATAATGTGACTTTACTAGACTTTCCAAATGTTATTGGACCGAATGGTTCAAATTCTGATGAAACAAGTCATTTTGCGGGGGCAGACAACTCTTCAGAGATGTAGGTCTATGGGAAAAAGTATTTTTGGGCCACAGGACATCACATGATGATGTAATCATGTTGTTACTTTTGTTTAATGTAATTTAAAATCTTCCCATCTTACATCATTACCAAACAGCATTTGATCAAGTTTCAGGTCAGATATGTTGACCATATTCTGTATTACTCTTAAAAGGTCTAAAAGGTACAAGTTAACGTTAGTTTTGTCAGATGGTCCAGTAAACCAGTAGCAGTCTCACCTGGCAGTTGGGTGTAAATAATTAGTAATAACTAATGTCTTTGTGAGAGCTGTGTTTGTGCATGTGGTGCAACCCATTTTAATTGGAAAATAATCTTGAAACGGGCTTAAAACTAAGCTAAATTTGAACCTGCAATGAGCTGATGCAACCACCTCCCAAGCCTGTGTTTTACTGAGCTGAGAGAATCATTACACGGCAGAAAAAATAGGGTTCATTTGTTTCTATTGCCTCCTTTACAACAGGCCTTTGGGTCTTGTAGATAATGAAGATGACAGTGATTATGTTTTATCTGGATTCATTAACTCACTAGTATTTCTTCTTATTGCAACAGTTGCCTGGTTTAAAGGGGATCAAGACTTTATTCCAAAGAGTGTGAAGAGTCAAGAGTCTCTATACAGTAGCCTGTTCAAGGCGAGGGAGGGTATCACACTAGATGCCAATGTTGTTGTGTTACATGTCACTCCTCTTTTGCTTCCGGAACGCCGGCATGCTACATAAAATCGCACACTTCGTTGTTTGGTTTAGTGTAAAAAACAAAACTTGAGACTCGATACCTAAGGTATTGACTGAATTAACCCAGTACAAAGTAGTATCAAAACTCTAGTTAAACAATACCTGCTTTCCATCATTTTTGTACCCACATCGGTGGCGTAAGGTAGTTGCAGCGGGCCCCAGTGCACGCTACTGTGACGCCTAGTGCATGGTAGTTACTAGTTATAAAGCATCTACACACACCACTGGCAAATGAAAAAAAAAAGCCAAAGGAATCTTATTTAGGGAGCTTTGCTACTTTTTCCTCCTGTTAGTTTCTCCCTTGTCCTTTCTTACTGCCACCTTTATGTTCAGATCGTATCGTTTTGTCACATAATGAAATAGAGATTTTGGGCAGCAGCAAATTGCATGTTACCCAACAATCATCATTGCATACCTGCATATGACAAAATTATCAAAGAAATGATTCATTTAACTGAATAGTCTTTATTTATATATAATTCATTTTGCTAGTATTTTACAAAGAAAAGAAAAGAAAATCATGACAGAGATGGGTTTGCATTTTTAAGGGTGTATAGCCTATAGTAATTGGCACCATTTTTAATTTTATGTGAGTTCTCCTTTAACCACAGGTGTAGTTCCTAGGAGGAAATCTGAGTCATTCTCAAGTGCCCCCCCACCCAACGGGCCCTAGCGCAACCACACTGCCTGCCCTGTCTATATTTAGACTACTGACCCAGATCTAAAGGACATTTTGTATGGTTTTGCTCGGAGCCAATCACCACAGGTGTTCTTCACTTTAATTTGATGTGCGATTGGCTCACACTTTAGCGTGACAAAATGCCACTAAAATGCTTGAAAGTATGGTGGCAATTTACGCAACAGAACGCTTCCATTCACATGATGGGTATCAAATGAAGTAGGAAATAAAAAAGGGTATCAAATGAAGTACTCCATTGGCATTGGTATTACTTTAAGGGTACTGGCACTGGTACTGGTATAATAATTTTTTAAATGATAAGCACCCCTAACGGTTGATCACCTTTGTGGCAGTATGGAAATCTCTATAAAAAAAATGATATACAGGGATATCATCACTAGTGACTGCTGTGATACTGATTTCTGTTTGTTCTGTACTCTAATTAGTCTATTAACTGGGAGTCGATGCAGTATCCAGTAGATCTACATTATACTGTATGTTTTTCAGTATTTGAATTGGCAGACTTGCACAAATTGCATACAGTGCCTAAGTCCAATATCTATTAAAGTCACAATGCTGACTCTACACCATTGACTTTCTCTTAAGCCTCTACAGTATAATCAAAGAACTTAATCTTAAGGTACTGTCTTGATACTGATTCAGTTCTTCCAAGTATTTTAACTGTTTCAAATATCCACTCAGGTATCAGACAGATGAAATGTATAACTATGTCATTTGACCTTCCTTTTTTTTATACATTTATGTCAAGGAACAGAACTCCAAGCATCTGGATGAACACAGAGAAACAGATGACATGTCCGAGAAGACGTCCCCAAACAAGAACCTCAAATCTCCCCAGAAAGGCTCCAAACGACTTAAAACGGCCCCCTTCAAAGTGACCCTGCTGGACTCTGCTGAGTTCGAGGGAGAAATTGAGGTATGAAAAACAATTTGTGGTAACATGTTTTTTAGAATTAGCCTTAACATGCTTTAAGCAAACCCTTGAGAAGCAACATACTTTTTTCCCCCTTTGTAGTCATTGTCCTCTGTAGGCAGTTGTGTGTGTGTTGTATAGTTCTGCACCAAGCGGATAAAACAGCCAAAGAGAATAAAAGGGAGGGTGCCACGCTGAGAGCTCACCAGGGGGGCGAAGCCAAAGCAATGTTACACATTTCTGTAATACACACAGAAGCACAGAAATAATGCAGCATGAAAGTCTTCATTCTACAGTACATATGTATTGTCATTACTCCAGCAGTGTGAAAAAGGACATTTCTCGCTTGCTTAGAAAGGAAAGTGAAGGCATGCATAAGAAAGGAGAGAAGAGATAGATGTAAGTGCACTGCCTTAGATGAATGCACGGAGGAAAGCTCCGAGATTTTGGAGCTTTTATGACTAGCAGTAGCACTCACTTCTGGCAGGATAGGTCTATCTTTCCTCCTAAAATATCTTTTGCAGGATGGTGGTGGAAGGAAATCATCCAATTACTTGACTGTGGAGATGACTGTGCAGCATTATTTTAAGCTGTTTCTTTTTTTGGGCTCAATGTTCGATTCCACTCACTGAGACTCTCTCTAGACACCCAAATCTAAGACATGATGCGTCTGTCTGGCACTGCTGCCTCTGTACCCAAGATGACAGAGTTAAATCAGGCCAATTGGTGGCAGCCAGCCTGTGTCACAGCCAAGTAAGGGAGACGATGATGTACTGTATGTGTTCATGGGTAGTGCTTGGTGTCAGTATTAGGTGTAACCACAATTTTTTCTTAAGTATCACTGGAAATGTGTCTGTAGCATCGATTGTCAGCGTTGGCAGCTACATGTAAACAAAGCTTGGTAAGGAATACTTCGGCTTTCTTGAAGTCTTGCAATGACTTCCTGGAGTTTTGTTATCAACATGAGGTTTCCCAGGCAACCAGTGAAGATTCCAGGAAGTCATTGCTCCTAGCCAAGAGATTTTCGGCACACAACCCCACCATAAAACCACAATTTATCGTGGTTTTATGGTTTTAAGTGAATTTCCCAAAATGTTGAACACTTTTGAGAGCAGCACTGAATGCTTGCTCAGATTCTTAGGCTTGTTTTTCTGTAGACCAAATCACTGTGATGTTACACTAACAGCAGCAATCACTTCCAGGTTGATAACTGGCAACTGATTTCAACTGCAATGACATTAAAGATTTCTTTTGTCATTTTCAGCCGTAACTGTAACATTTAATAAAGATACATGGTTAAACACAGTGGTCCAGCCTACAGTATCTGACGTTTCTGTTGTGCTTATTTTGGATACTTTATTAGCATCTTTGATAAACCAAATTTACTAGCACGGAAGCTGAGCAATGTACTGCTGTGGACAGGGGCTGCAGCAAAATGTATTTTAGCCACCTTGAAAATCAACATTGGTTCAAGTGTACGCTATATTTGGAATATTTTCTCTGCCTTACCTTACACTCTTTCCAATTAACGCAGTGGTAGACCAGCAACTCATTTGTTCTGGGAAGTAAAATTACTGTTTTTGTCAGTGGGGTCTGGTGGCTTCGAGATAACAGCTTCAGTTCCTCTCGAAAAAGCTAGGTTAAGTGTGAAAATATAGTGTACACTTAAATTGAGTTTTTTAGGTTGGCCTTTTTTTGGTGGCTAAAAACTTTCATGTAGGTGACGTGATACTGTGATTCAGCTTATTCTTTGCTCAGACTGTTCTAGATGTAGCCTATATCAGGAAATTATAAAAACAGTCTCAACACAAGATCCATTTGATATCTGTTCTGGAGCTTTGAAGTGTACCACACAATCTCCTCAGCAGTTGAAGTAGCCCACTTCATCATGTCATTGAATTGCAAATGTTCAACTTTCAATTTTTCTGAGCACTTCAAGGACTTCTAGTCTAGTCTACATGTGTAAGATATATATAAATATGGAATATGTATCTGTATGTTCCCCTCACTAAGTTACCAAAAATGTATTGTCCTGGTATCAGTACTGATTTGGTATTGGCACTAAAATCTTCATTAGAAACTGAGGGTCACAGGATGTCCCTTTTGTCCAATAAAAGCCCTCAGCACAGGCAGCTAACAGGGTGATAGGAAATCTATAGTTATTACATGGTTGCAAGCCAGGTGCAGCCAAGGAGAAAATAGAAGAGCAATGTTATTATGAGCCACCCCTTAGGATACTTATGCACAAGTGCATGAAACTTTGTGTGTGTGTGTGTGTTGTGGTGTTGGGGGTAGGGCGCCTTTTATGTGCGAGTGTGTGTGGTAAGACTATCAGGAATGCTATGCTTGCACCAACCGCTCTCTCAGCATTGTGAAAACATTCAGAAATACCTTTGGGCCTTTTCTGCACCACAACAATAGTTAGCATTATGGTTATGAAAGCTTTTGTATCTTAAGTGCTCTTCCTAAATATTCGTCCGCCCTCGCAGCACTGCCAGTCATTGCCAGAGAAGGGATGCACAAAGCAGCCTCTTGTCAGCCCATGTTCTTTAAAATTCTAGTTTGGGGAGAGCCTCAGACCTCCAGGTCACTGGCAGGCTTGCTCTCACTTCCTGGCTTTAAATGCTGGGGGTGGCACTTTATGCCTGCCATATCCGAACCTCCCTCGTGCTTCCAGGAGTTGATAATAACAGTGTTGCAAGAAGGCAGGCCACACTTTGGGAAAGCTCTTCCTGGAGGAGGTGCCGCATTCATGGGTTAATTAAGTCTCTTGTCATGGATGCATGGCTGAGCCTCCCCGTGCTCCTCGGGCAGGCAAGGAGGCACCACGCCCATACCCATTTCTGTCACCCCGTTTCCTCCTCTGCTCACTGGGGTGTAATCTGCCTGACTATGCATGGTCAAGCCTGGCTGGGCCGATATGTAGAACAGGGCGATTTTGGTTGGAATTGGGTGTTTCATGCTGGTAAGTTGTCTTTTTACGTTGCCAAAATTCTCTTGGGTGTCCATTCAGGTGGCAACGCTGAGATCATTATTGTGCAGTTTAATATTTAATGGCTCCAGAGCAGAGAGCAAATAGACCGGATCACCTCAGTCATGGATTATTAAGACTCCGCAGGCTGATTTGTTTATTTAATTTTGCAGGCTGTCGCTGATGTCATACAGCATACTGTTGCTTTACATTGAAATTGCTGCTGTTAAGGAACTATACTTTCTGACACAATGAGAGCCTACACACACTTTCAAAGTATTTCTCCACCATGTGTTCACCTACAATAAGGCAAAGGTGAAACACTTTTTCAAGTTCTAGCCTTGAGATATTAAGAAACTAGACAGCAGAGGGATAATACTGCATCTGTTTCCCTGGCAACTGTTTGCTCCGTCTCCCTGTCACCTCACAAGTAGGCTCCAGGGGAGGAGGCACCATATGTGTGTGAGAGTGTAATACTATGTATGTGTGGTGCAGTGTTAGACCTAAACATTACAATTCTTTCTTGTTCTAGACAAGTGGCATATGAGCCCATGCAAGAATTGCTGATGTTAAGTCAAAATTTCATTTGTCCTAACAACCTGAATGAAAATTTTCGATAAGAGCATTCTTATGCTTGAAGCAAGCATATTTGGCTGCCAGTGCAGTGAATATCCTTTACTTAATTCAGTTATAAACCAATCAATACTTAGTACCAGGAGATTCAATTACTTAAAATCAGATTATTCCTGTTTGGAGATATCAAAACTCCATACCGGTAAGACCATTTAGAGTTTGGCGAATCAGGTTTTGAACCTATGACCTTCAAGTTGGGAGATGTGTGCCAACCACTGAACCACTATGACAATGATGTCTGCAGTACTTTGCATTCTATAACTGAATGGGATTTAAACCCTCTGATGCACTGTTGTTATTAATGGAATGTGATGGGCACTTCTTAATTACTGAAATATGGCAATGTCAATGAGTGGGTCCACCAATTTAGTCCAATCTAAAATTTCTCATGCACTATTGGATGGTCATGGTCACCAGATGATGAATCTTAATGACTTAGGTGATCCCCTGGATTTTCCTTGAAGTTTGGTTTTGAGTGAAATGTTAACCAACTGTAGAGTAGTTGCTCAAAGTTTGGCTTGCAGGCTAGTGCTGGCCCTCAGAAACATTTTGTGTGGACCCTGAACATGACATGAAATGTATGCTTTATATCTCAAAAATCCACTGTCCATTTCATTGCTTTCACTTTAAAAACCTTACATTTATTAAGCCACTCTGCGACTGCGCCCCCCTTATAAGTGTCTGTCAGGTTAGGATTGACAACTTATAGAAAGCTACTGGTCCCTAGTAACTAGTGGCACTTTGTGAGCAGAGGCGGCCTTTGGCATCAGGGGGCCCGTTTCAATACTTAATATGGGGCCCTACCACGTAAAACATAAACATAATTATGTTTGCCAGCTATGCGTCCTGCGTCCGTGACGCATTATAAGCTAAAAGAACGCAGTAAAGTCATCCATGCGTCCCAAGGACTCACATATTTTCCCATGTAAAACGATACATTGTGACCAAGTGTTAAAATCATAACCAGGGCAAGAAACCGGGACTCAGCAGAAAAGGCGAGGATTCAGGTTGGTTTGCAACAAATAAGGATATGGATACTTTATTGTCCCTTACAATCCCCTCAAATTAAATTAACAACAAATATAATGAGTGCTCTGCAGTATTTTTGTCCAGTTGTGGTCAGAGCACTCTCTCGGTCAGAGAAACGGAAATAAAAGAGAAACAACTTTCTACAGATTTGTTTTCAAAATTCAGCCAAAAAATAAAAAAATTCAAAATTCTCAACTTAAATTAACAACAAAAATAATGAGTACTCCGCGTCATTTCAGCACCATGGACAGCTCACTGCCTGCATGAAAAGACACAGACAGACGGAGGAAAAAAAGAAGGTTTCGTTCTGCAAGGTGACAGACTATTGCAATTAACCTTTTCATGACGTCGTTCCAGTGTTTTTTCTCCAGCATTTGTATTTCTTGGTATGTTTTGTCAATGGCACTGTGCGTTCTTACGCGTGTCTCCAGCTCGCGCCAGCTGTCCATGTTGGAACGGTGTGCATTTGATTTCTCATGATCCTGGAGTGTGAGAGTGAGTCGTTCCCACATTCTGAAACCCCCGTCAGTGAGACTGATTTCGCTTGCTAAATAGGGTACAGCAGAAACAGAAAACTGAATCTGATGATTTTGAACACACTAACCATGACCTGCATATTTTTTCTCCATTTTTCATCCTTATGAAATATCTGTCATTAGTAAAACGGCGCCGTGTTTGGCACTGTGGGAAGTTAAAGTCCTCTATCTGAACGGGACCTCTCCGAACAATATCGATCCGTTGGTCACTGGTAATATGCTCTGGCCAACATGCCGGGTCTGTCTCTGTGAATGGCAGTGGGACTTTCTCCCTGGCTGCAGTGCTGGTGGTGGCATCTCCCTTACCTGTCTCAGTTGTGGGACTATCATCATGTGGTGCTTCAAACGATAATGTTTGGTCATCATTATCACCAGCTGTTTCAGTAGAAAGGTCTTTATTTTTCTCCCGTATTTGTTGTTTGGCTGGCGTTATGTGAGTGGGCGGCAGCCGCTGCTGTAGTCGGTGCAGCTGTTATAGATGCAGGACCAAAGAAAGAGGTCACTTTTGGAAGACTACTCACAGCTTTCCTTTTGATGTCTGCTAGTTTTCGCTTTTCAGCACCACTCTGGTATGTGCATTTCATTTTGTAACGTTAGGGATGTTAGCTAGCTAGTTAGGTTATGGCGGGCAGTGATTTATTATTGTGTCTTCCTTGCGGCATTTATTTTTTTGTCAGTCAGTTGGAGGCCCCCTGGTGGCCGGGGCCCGTTTCAACTGAAACGGTTGAAACATAGGTAAGGCCGCCTATGTTTGTGAGTGTTGCAGGACTTACATTCTGTCATTAATGCTAGTGCTGTTAGCTCTAGTTAGCAATTTTGGTGGACAACACCAGCAGTTTTCACATTTTTATTAAAATATTTCAACATCTACTGGATAGATTTGGACAAAATTTGGTCCCAACAATTTTGGTCCCCAGAGGATGAAAGACTTTGGTGTCCCCCTGACTTTTGTTTATAACCAAATACATGCAACAGCAATTACATTCCCATTAGACTTCATTGTACTTTGTGTAGTACCAATAAGCAGATGTTAGCATGCTAACCACAGACTGTATTAATGGACCTAGCTGCCATGACATCATCCATTGGTTTTTGGAATGCCATTTTGAAGCCTTAAGTTCGGCTTATTGGATGTCGCCATCTTGATTTTTTGGAGCCAGAAGTGACCATTAAAACAAGAGGGCAGAGCTGTGGAGAAGTGAACAGTTGTCATGAATGTAGAGGCCAAAACCATTTTCTGTACCAGGCTGTATACATTTCTATTTATGATGTTAAGTTTGGCATTTTAACTTAGGGATATACTCTGTTTTGGAGTCAGCCTCAAGTGGTCATTTAGGGAACTGCAGTTATTAACACTTCTGCAATGGCTCAACTTTTTCGCCTCAGAGGTTGCCGTTGATGCTAACACACATCTTAACACCTAAGAGGGTTGAACATACTAAACATTACCTGCTAAACAACAGCATTGTTCCTGTGAGTGTGCTAGCATGCTAACATCAGCTTTTACCTCAACATACAGCCTCAGAGAGCTGTGAGCATCGCTGTTGACACTTAGTCTTGTGAATTAACCATGGATGGTGTTACTTCAGTGGTAGCCTAGTCCTTTCTTTCTCATGATGTATCTACATTATTTTATCGGTTCCCAGCACATCTGCTATCATGACTACAGATGTGCAACATGTGCTATTCTGGTTTATATTTTTGTTATGATCTGACAAGGATGAGGTTAATTGTAAGCCTATGGTGTTGGATTCTGTAACTAAATGGGATGTAAACTATCTGAAGCACTATTGTTATTAATGGGATTTGATAGGCCCTAGATAAACCAATCCATAGGCTACTCAACTCTAATTAAAGGAATATCTCATTTACTTAGTAATTTTTATATTGTATTACATTTCCCTCAGAGATATTACACTATTTGACATGAAAAATATAATTGGTTAAAACACAATCAGAGTGCCTAAATACTGAATTGTTTCCTACTCCACCTTTCTACTTTGGGACACTTCTTGTATCCAGGCTATATACCAATGATATACTGATCTCTGCCACACAGTTTAAGGCTTTTCAGCACTGTGAGCAGAAAAGTGTATTTGTGCATCCTGATGTTAAATGGTCAGAATCCACCATGAAAACTCTATGTTGAATGTGAAAACATGAACTTGTCACTTGAATGTGAATAGAAATGTTCCTGAAATGCTCACCTTGAACTCTGCCAATAGAGCAAATCTCCACCTACAGTACAAAGACCAATCTTCCCCAGCAATTCACAGTCCATTTTCACTGTCAAGTGTTTGATGCACACCGACTGTGACACAGCACCAAATGGCTGAGCTGCTTTATTGTCTGCAGAACCAGAGGACAGGGAAGCAATCTTGACAAGCACAGTTGTCTAATGGGGTCTGGTATTGATGAGCTAAGCTTTGCCCAATAAAACTGAGCAATGCCAGTAGTAGACTCTTACGCACAAATGGTATTTCAGAAATACATTACAGGATTTTTTTTTTCATTCTTCTGCATTGTTGTTGACCTTTTTACCACTTCTGTGTCATGTATGTTTGTCTTTGCAGAAACACTCCAAAGGACAGACCCTGATGGACATGGTGTGTGAGCACCTCAACTTGTTGGAGAAGGACTACTTTGGTCTGACCTTTGCCGACACAGACACCCAGAAGGTCAGTGGATTGTGTACCACGGTAACCTTGTGGGACATTTTAGTTCATGTTGCTCACAGAACAATCTGTATTCCTCTCGCTTGCTGCCTGGGTTGGCTCTCTCAGGGGTGCACTATCCATCATTCAGAGATGAATGGAAAATGGGTCTGGACAACAGACAATTGAAAAATGTATGCAGTTGGAGAAAAAATGAAAAAATGAGTCATCTTCTCTTTGCTCACATGCTCTCTTTTATGAAATTTAGTCATACAAATATTTCCCAGAGCTGCTCTGGAGGCAGAAATAATCTTATTGGTTGAGTTAAACCTCCATTTGCAGAAGCCAAGAGCTGCTGTTTATCAGGATAATTTGAAGAAGAATTTTGTCATAATGTAAGCAGGCCAGTTTACTAGCTTATCTTTAAGATATGAATATGTAACTTTTCTGCATTAAAATGTCTAAAAATGACTAGACCAATGTTAAATTTTGTGTTGAGACATATATTTACAATATCCCAAAAGTTTCCAGCAATGTTCAAACCCAGAGAAATCGGTAATTTTATTCAAGATCAATGTCTGTGTCATGTGGTTGCCGTCACCTGTTAGTCATATCCCCTTGTGCACATGCTTTAAGGATGTGGTCGTCTGCCAAATCTATCACAAATGGACTTTCTAGTTTTAAGACACATTTTTACAATACACTTTTTAGATCTTGGTTGTTTTTAACTATATGTTTTAACCGGATAAAGGATTTTAGTCATCAGATGTCTGGATCTTAAGTTATCAGAGCAGCAAGCTGAGCAAACGTTAGCGGCAGCTTAGTTCCAGCCCCTGCTGTGACAAACAGCATCAGAGAAACACTTCTTTTTAACATGAAACCAATTTATTCAGTGTTTTAACCAGTATAAATCACAGCATCTGTTTGTTTTCGAGAGGAGGAGACCTCTGCAGGTAATTTGACTCATAGTGAAAACCTCCTGAACATCTGGATCTTGAGCTATAATAAAAAAAGGTGAGCACACATTAGCTGGCGCTGGGCTAGCAATCCATCCATGACATGCCAAACAGTGCCAAAGAAACACTGATTTTTACCGTGAAACTGCTCTTTTCAGTGTTTTTACCTGCGTTAATCACCCGGGCTGTTTGTTTTGGAGAGGAGGAGACCTCTGCAGATAATTTGGCACTTGGTAAAAATCTCCTGAGCAATGACCACTGAAGCAATTTTAACCAGGAGCAACTGACTGCAGTGACATTACTGCTCCGTCTTGGTATTGTTTTGATTGAAAGACCCCTAGTGGCATAAAATTACACATTGTATGTTAAAGCCTATCCGACTAGCTGTGGGCAAGTTTTAACTTTAAAGAAGGTCTGCTAATGTAGACAGTGAAAAAAACAGTGGTCTCTGGGATACTTGCAAATGCTAAAACATAGTGTAACAGAGCACAAGTAGAGGAAAGAAAGCAAACTAACTTGGAAATGTCAGTTACGCGACAATAGCTAAATAAAGTTTGCTAACATTAGCCGCTATGAGCTACTGGTCATACCAAACCAAATAAGGCTGTAACAGCAAAACCCTATGATGTGTATTGAATTCAGCAAGGGTGAGTTTTACTGCATATGAATTCAACATTTCATTTGGGATTAATTTGTGTTATTTCTCCTTTCACTTTAACGTCTGTCAGTCTAACTTGCTAATGTAATCAGTACGGCTAAAGTGCTTTTTTTTTTTCCTGTTTTTAGTGAAAGTGTTGAGTTGGTTTCCGTATTGAAAAGCCCTCACTTGTCAGAAATGCTGTGGTTCTTTGGTTCTGTCCTCTGAGGTTTAATTATCTCTGCTTCTTATAAATGTGTACAAACATTAAACTCCAATCAGCTCACAAATCATTTTGACATTTCAAGCAGAAGGTCTGAATGTTTCCCTCTGATCCTTTTTTGCTTTTTTGGGTACACAGACCAGGCGTAATATCATATAATCAAGTAAATAACTATTTCATTCCCCAAATACGTTGTTTCCTGGACGAGCCACCAGATTGTTAGATTTCCCGATTACGCCCAGGGGATGAGGGGAGTAACAACAAATTAAACCAGGGACAAAGAATCAAGGGAACCAAAGTATAAGCAAAATAAAGGAATTTGTTAACAATAACAAAATGTTTACCATCAAATCCAGTACTATTTATACTATAGTACTAGTACTATTTATTTTATTTACTATTTTTTTTATTACTATATAACACACTCCCTCTGAACAGAGTGAAGGTTGCTGATCCTGGTACAACACCAGAAAGGTTTCACAACCAAATACACACTGTCCTTAAGCTGCCAACTGGCCCACTGGCCCATTCCAGTCAATGTTATTTCCTGTTTTTCAGTTAACATTCATTCTCAAACAAAGTATGGTTAATAGGTGGACATAATTAATTACCATGGCAACCAGATTGCCATTCTAGCATATGTTTTAGAGTGACAGCATTATTATTATGGATAGCGATAGCGGTCTCACCTGCGCATTTGCGCTGCAGGTGTAGCCAGTAAAAAAGATACAGGTCCACATTTAATGTAGCCAAAGCACAAGATAAGTTACCTAGTTTACCTGATGTTTATCGGTTTTGCTGCTCAGATGCCAAGGTGGCATGACGCTGTACCTGTGCAAGCTTGTAGCATGACATATGACCTTCAGCTTCCACTATAGTCATATGTCATCATCAAGCAACAACCTTCTTTTTTTAAATTTTGAACACAAAAACAATGTGGTTAATCAACATTGTTAGGAAATGACTACAGAAAAAGAAATACCATAAAAATGTCAAAATACACTGGAGCGGAGCTTTAAATCATCTCATCACCAATGAGTAAGTGGGCACTGGTGCGCTCAGTCAACCAAGAAGGGGAGGGCGGCACCTGGAGACACAATAGTGAAAAAGTGATGGGTCCTAGCTGTCGGCCTGCATGAGAGCTCTTTGTCAGATGTGAGTTTTGGGTTTTGATTGATGCAAGCCTCCCTTAGGGCGGGTATGTGATTGCACAACAAGCTACAGAGGCACCTCCTGCCTTTTGAAGATAGGAGAGATGACAAGACTAAGTCCATTTTAACATCTGGAGCATATCCTCTGTCACAATCATTAGCTTGTGCATACTTTGTCAGCTCACATGTTGTGACTTGACGCGTGTCTGATGGCAGAGGCTTTGGATTGAGCGTGATCTTGGGCCCATACAGACAGGTTAACTGGGGTGTTAGAGAGGTAAACAGGCTTGAAGTTCAAATATTTTCCTCTCCCTGAGTGTAGTTAAGGTTACGGCTTAGATCAATATGACAGGCTCGTCAAAGACAGACTTATCAGAGCGCAGCCTACTGTCTGGGGTCATTGATGATTGGTAGACCAAACAAGCCGGAGAATTGAAATGTCATTTAAGATGCCCTTTCTCTGTCTCAGCTGGGGAAACGAGGATTTAATCTTCGCTCTCCGGGAGAACATTTATTCCGTGTGATTGCTTTATGAGCTAAGGTTGCAAAAGCAAGAGCGGAGACTTGAAGAGTCAGTGATTAAAAGTTCTTCCTGCTCTTCTGCAGAGAAAAGCAAAGCAGCAGAGAGCGCCTTACTAATTGAGTGCTCTTTGGCCTCGGCTGATATAAGATAGATTCAGGGGGACAATAAATGCCTGCGGCTCATTAAAGTCTTTAGCAGCCTGATTAAACACTGGAGGAGTATGTGCATTTGTGCCTGTGTACATGAGTGTGTTTGTGTGTACGTGAAGGCACAGCGCAAACTGACAGGTGCTTGCAGTTTGCCCAACATGGCCACAGGATTGCACTGCGCTGTATCAACCCCCACACGCCTGATTCCACTCTGACTGATGCGAGACCAGATGCCAAAAAGACTGTCAGCATTAATAAGCAGTTGCTGCGAGGTATTCGGGTTAGTGAAGATCACCGTCAGCTGTCTGCGCCACAGGCAGCACAGAACTATATTGCATGCATCAAACACCTGTTTGTGTGTTTGTGACTGTAAGCCCAAGGATCAAAGTAACAAATTATATTAACTCCTGTTACTGTGTGTCTAAGCAAGCAGATGTTTTTTTTTTTTTTTTTTTTCTCTCGTCTTACACTTTTTCAATGAATCCTTTTTGCTGATTTGTTTCAATAAGAAACCAGAGAATGAAATGCACTGACCTTTGGTGATCCCCAGACTTTTCATCTAGTGCATCTAGTGTTCCACATTTTTATGCCTCCAGCCGTAGCCGAGGGCATTACACTTTCAGGTAGTCCATCCATCCATCCATCCATCCATCCATCCATCCATCCATCCATCCATTGTCCCATTCTTGTGAGTGTGATATCTCAAGAAGCCCTTGAGGTAATTTCCTCAAATTTGGCACAAACATCCACTTGGACTCAAGGATGAACAGATTAGATTTTGGTGGTCGAAGGTGTGAGGGAAATCTCCTCCTAAAGAAGTGACGGACTCGGTGTGAGGAATCAAGTCTCTTTAATACATGCAGCATGGAGAGAAGACGCAAGTGTTCTCTGACAACCTGCAGAATGTACAGACCTTTATACCAAACCAAAACTCTGACCCCAGGTTGCACCCATCAGCTGCACTGGCAAAGGACAGTGCTCCCCCTAATAAAAGGTTTAACAAAACAGGAAACTTCCCCCTGAGAACTATAAGGTCATGACCTCAAGATGTGGAGGATTGCCCCCCCGATAAAGATTCCTAAATAATTTCCACAAAGGTCATTGTGACCTCATGAAACACGTGTGCGGCTATTAGTCAAGAACTCATATGTTAATTATGACAAAATTTCACACAAATGTCTAACTGGATAAAATGATGAAGTGATGACATTTTATATTCAAAAGGTCAAAGGACAACTTTACTATGACATCATAATGTTCTGCAAAAACACTTTCCTGGCTGTTATTCAACGCCATAAGTCAGGAACAGAAGGGGAGACATTTGGTCAGATACCGATTTGCTGACTTTAATCCTTGGTGTCCATCTGTGCTGATTGTATAGATCTTCTGTGCTGTTGGGTTGAAGGTGTGTGTGAAGCATCCGTGCTTTAGAATATGTAGCTTCTTTGCAGCAACATCCATATTTGAAGCATGAGTCTGGACAGACACGAATGTAAACTGTAACTGAAACATGACTGGTTCACAGAGGCATTAAACTGAATTTCGCTAATTCTAGTTGTTTTTTAGTGTCATATAATATTGAATGAATTGTCACACAAATTGGCATAGGTAGATACCTATGATGCTGATAAATCCAAATGACTGTGATGATTCCCCTTATAGCATCACTAGCAGTTCAAAATGTTGACATTCCCGTTAGCCTCAACTGCATTTGTACTTAGTGCTAATTAGCAAATGTTGCCATGCCAACACACTTAACTGAGATAGTGAACATGGTAAACATTATATCTGTTAATCATCAGTATATTAGCATTTTCACTGTAAGCATGTTGTCATGCTAGCATTAGCATTTAGCTCAAAGTACTGCTGTGCCAAAGTTAGAGGTGCAATCATGTGGTTTTGATATTAGCTTTGGGAAGACTGGCTGTAGAGTTCTCCAAAATTGAAATGAAGCCAAGTTATTTTTCCAGTTAATTTTGATTTTAAGCTCACTCTTTAATTCAGATTTCTTAGCAGCTCTTAATGCAAAAAATATCCTTTTTTGTATGCAATGTTATCAAAAGTGGAAGATAGTTTTGTGTATTTGCCCAATCATTCCATTCCACTCCAAAATTTAATGGGTTTGTCCTTGGCCCATGATAAACCCTTCCACCAAGTTTCAAAGTAGTTTTCTTTGTAATCCTGCTAACAAACAGACAAGCAAACCAAAAGCATAACCTCTTTGGCGGAGGTAATAAGATAAATATGCAGTGGAGAGTCCATAGAAAAACACAAGCCTCCAGAGAGGTAAAACAGATATGATAAGCCTGGCAAAATACAATATTGACTGGGATACTAAAAAGACTGCAACCCCTATTGGGACTTCAATATGTATTAATGTCCTCTCTATAAAAAACAAACAAAAGCAAACTGAATGTAGATTTTTTAAATCTGTTACAAACTGTACAAACAATTCTAGCAGTGTAGGAGTACGTGAGGGGAGGTATTTCATTAGTCTCTTTATTGCCGTCTGTGTATTGCTGTGCCTCTAAACAGCATGATTTACAGCTTCTGTTACAAGTGAGTCAGTGTGTACTGCACCACTGATGAGATGCTCCAGCTACCAAATCAGAAATGGTGCCCCCACATGCGAAGCGGTTCACTGCACTATTGGATGTGATGAGATAACATAGGTAACTAGCTGGCAGTGGTTTTTGCAGCACAATGAAGAAACAGATGCTTGAATTAAATCTGCTCTCTGCACGTTTGAATGGCTCAGCAGGGGAGGGCTCAGTTCCTTTATTTAACCATATGGAAAGGCTTTCATTAGGAACGCTGACAGCAATTGGAGCAAAATGTGACACCGGGGTGTGCGTTAGCCATGTTTCCAGTTGTCCCTGTGTGAATTGTGCCTTCTGTCTTTCAGAACTGGCTGGATCCCTCCAAGGAGATCAAGAAGCAGATGCGCAGTGAGTGTTTTTTCTAAGTAGATGAGATGATGAATATTTTAAAATTCAATCAGTGAAATCATAAAAATGAGATTTGTTGGCTTATGAAGTGATGCAAAGTTTTGTGGTTATCTTTTGGATACATTTCCATCATTGGTTTGTAATTAAAATTATGTACTATTTTTCTTAGACAGACAGGATCGTTAATCTTCCAGCTCTCATTGTAATTTCTCCCCAGACTCTCCATGGCACTTTGCCTTCTCTGTCAAGTTCTACCCTCCAGACCCCTCCCAGCTCACTGAGGATATTACCAGGTAGAATATGTCTTTCCCACACACACTCTTACAATACCAACAGTAGTAACTCCTTTGGCTGTGCTGTCAGAGGAGAAATTACTTACACATGTCAGTTTGCAGATTTGCTTTCTTTTAAATTTTTCCTAAAGACAAGTGTTTACATAAAAATATTGCAACAATTTACATGCTGTATTTGCCCTGGTGTCAAAGCAACCCAAATCCTTCGCTCCTCTTCGAGGATTAGACCTGGAATGCTACTAACTGCCACGGATTAACTACGCTGAATACTTGTTGGAGCTTGCCTTGGTTCAGGCTTGTTTGACTGCCAACACCCTCCTCTCCTCCCCTTTTTGTCTCGTCTGACAGATACTACCTGTGTCTGCAGCTGAGGGATGACATGCTGTCAGGCCGACTGCCATGCTCGTTCGTCACTCACGCCCTCCTTGGCTCCTACACTGTTCAGGCCGAGCTGGGGGACTACGACCAGGACGACCACGGCTCAGACTATGTCGCCGACTTCCGCTTCGCCCCAAATCAGACCCGTGAGCTGGAAGAGAGGGTGATGGAGCTCCATCGAAACTACAAGTACTGGACGCAGTGTTGTTAAAATCAGACCTTCATCTATCCTCTGATGAGTTTTCTGTTGTGTCGCAACACTCCATCATGCATATGGCTGATAGATGCCGTCACATTATAGCACCATCTGTCATTGAGATGTACACAGTGCGAGTCCTGCCAGTGCGAGAACACTTTCTCAGTTACAGGGTCTTCGCCACTCAATTTGGCAATGCTTTTTGGCATATGCCCAAACATAATGCCTGGGGGGTGGATACCAGGAATTTAGAATTGAAGCTATCAAGCATATTACCAAGATAATTCTGCTCCCACTGTGCGAGATTATGGATTTATTTTTTAAGAAGCCTGTTGACGTTAGTTACAGATATTAACGTTATTTTGCCCACAGGGGGATGACTCCAGCAGAGGCAGAAATTAACTTCTTGGAGAATGCGAAGAAATTGTCCATGTATGGGGTGGACCTCCATCATGCTAAGGTTGGCTGCTTCCAAAGTTATCTTAATTTGCATGAAAGTGGCTTTTCAAGGACGCATTCAGTGTCGCTGTTAAATCATTTCTGCCTCTTTGCTGTACCTTGTTCTCTCTAGGATTCTGAAGGGATTGACATAATGTTGGGTGTCTGTGCCAACGGCCTGCTGATTTACCGTGATCGGCTGAGGATCAACCGCTTTGCATGGCCAAAGATCCTTAAGATCTCCTACAAGAGGAGCAACTTCTACATCAAGATACGACCTGGAGAGGTATGCAGTACAATTAAAGATCATTAAAGGTGTACTCTGTCAATTTCACACATAAAAAATTGTTTATTTGCCTTAGGTCATGCTACTTCACAAAAAACAGTTGTGCAATGTCCTCTTAGCTTTGGAAGAGCTTTATCCAGTAAAAAAATAACCCCTTATGATATCATAGTGATGTCACATGAGATATCTGGGTTCAAATTTATAACAGACAGCCTGCGTTTCAAACTGAGGATGTGGGGTGAGTGGGGAGTGGTACTATTCCTAGGCCCGGTGCAGTGACCTCTTGGAGTCTCTGCTCTTGCCTTATAATGGCAGCTTCAGAAAGTCTTTTTTTTTTTTTTTTGGATTAAATAAGTTGAATATAACCTGCTAAATGGTGAGAAGAGGTGCTGATAGGTTGAGTATTTTTTTTTACGTTTAGACCAGGGGCAAGCAACCTGTAGCTCTGAAGCCTCATGTGGCTCTGTAGCCCCTCTCCAGTGGCTCCCTGAGTCTTTGACAAAAAATTAAATGTAAATGAATAGCTATTATTTATTAATATGGGTCTACAGTGACTCTCATACTTACCAGCGCTAAAAGAAGTAGCTATATACCAAATTTAAAAATGCGTTAACATTTCAGCTAAAATGTGTGTAATATGTCTATGACCTAGTGGCCTCTAGTTTCGCAGACCGGGCGAGGCGGAGGCGCAGCGCACCTGCGCTTCGCCAACTGGGTGTGGCCAGGCGGATTTTGCAAGTTTGGCACACCGTGCGCGCTGGCGCAGCTACTCCTCTTTCCCACCTCCGTCCCTCCTACCTGCGCAAGTCGGAAAGAGGGAGGAGAGAAGGCGTGGAGTGGGTTTTACACAGCCGATTCACATCACACCAATCAAATAAGCCCCTCTCCTCGCCCTTAAATACGCTGCGCCGGGAAACTAGAGGCCAGTGCCTTAATTTTCATCTAAATTTTGTTGCACCTCAAAAGCTAGTCTTGAGTCTCCTTAGCTAGGCTCGCTAGGGATTTCAAAGCCACAAAATGAAAAGTCTCAGAGGAAAAAATGATGGTTTAATAATGCATGGAAAGATCTGTTTGCTTTCACCGCCAATGCTGCAAAGTTAAAGTACCAAATAATAATTACAGTAATAGCCCACTGCACTGTGTTAAAACATATCAATGAATGCTCATTTACACCTAGTAGTCATGTTGATTTAATTTAGAGAATTTAGACATAGTAACACAGCCTATGAAGTCTAAATTAATGTCAGTATTAGGCTCAAACATGTTTTGCAGCTCCAGACAGATTTTTTTTTTTATGGCCAAATAAGGGTATTTTGATAATAAACGTTGCCGATCCCTGCTTTAGACAGAGCCAGGGTAGCTGTTTCCCCCTGCTCCCAATCTTTATGCTAAGCTAAGCTGACCAGCCCGTGGCTCCAGACACATATTTAGCACACAGACACGAGAATGGTATTGATCTTCCCATCTAATACTCTGCAAGAAGGTGAATAAGCCTATTTCCCAAAATGTCAAACTATTCCTTCAAGCCATGACCTCAGATTTTGAGTACAGTAATAGCTGATGTTCTGTCACAGCCGTTACTGTTGAAAGTCACTGCAGCAATGAATGTGTGGTCATTGTGCTGAGCACATGGCTGTAAAAATCCGCTGCTTTATACCTCCAGTTTTTGCCCCTCTGCACAGTCAGGGTCTATATTCTGGCCCTCCTCATTGTGCTGTGCAGCGCTGCAGCTTATCCTCCATGCTGAGCCTCAGTGTGACAGGCTGTCTGGGCCAGACCCAGTCAAGTGACAGAGCCGCACAGTGAGCCTGTGATCGAGCCAAATAAAGAGCCCCTTTAACAGAGCGGTTGCAGCTGCAGCCACAGCCAGAATAGAGGGATAAAGAGTGTAAATATAGAGCCATGAAATAGTTTTCCTCCCATTTGCTCCCAGTGTCTGAGCATTGGATGTTATCCTTCCTCTGCTTAGATCTGCTCCTTTCTGTCCAGTTGGCAAAATTCATGTTCTCAATGTATTTGCTTATATAGTAGTAATAGTATCCACGCCAGCACAAAGTAAAGACTGCTTTATTGATTGGGTTTGCCCTAAACTTTTATCCACGGAGAAGTACTGAGGTGCCCTTCAGCAAAAGAGAGTAAACACACCAGGTGCTATACCTCACACCATTTCTCTCTGTCTCCCTGTGCTCTCTCCCCTCCAGTATGAGCAGTTTGAAAGTACAATCGGGTTTAAGCTCCCTAACCACAGAGCTGCCAAGAGGCTGTGGAAGGTCTGCATTGAGCATCACACCTTCTTCAGGTATGAATCGATCTGGTCTCATGGTTCATCAGGCGTAGCTCCAGCTAAAGTGTGTGTTTTATAATGCTCACTGGTTTGTTTTCACAGGCTGGTGTCTCCAGAGCCTCCTCCTAAGGGCTTCTTGGTGATGGGTTCAAAGTTTCGATACAGTGGAAGGACACAGGCTCAAACCAGACAGGCCAGTGCTCTTATAGACCGGCCTGCTCCACACTTTGAGCGTTCCACCAGCAAGAGGTACCTGCTGTCCAGGAGCTTGGACGGAGGTGAGAGCCACAGTAGCTCCCAGAGAGATCTACTTATGGAGTGTCTAAAGTCACAATTTTGAGATAGACCTTTAAAGGAATAGTTGAACATATGGACAATTGGAAACACACTTTTTTCCTGCTTTATTGCAAAGTTATTTACGGCCAGAAGATGTGTATCTCAGCTTTACATAAAACCTGGTAGCAGAAGAAATACTTAGCCTTGCTCTGTCCAGCTAATTTGTCATTTGATCAATCCATACAAAATTTTAAGTGTATAAACAATAAACTGCAGTTTTAGGGGGGTTCTCAAGTCCCTGCTCCAGGCCAAAAAAAAATAGTCCTTCACATAACCCTGTTGTTTTTACACTTAAATTTTCATTTTTGGATAGAGCTAGGCTAGCCGTTTCTCATTGCCTCCGGTCTTTATGCTAAGCTAAGGTAACTCTTTGCCTCACATAGCTTCACATTGACAGACAGATAAGATAGTGGTATAGACCTTCTCAACTAAATCTTGGCATGAACGCGAGTAAGGGTACCTTTACACCTAACCTGTTCAGTTCAGTTCGAACAAACTGGCCCTAATCCCAGTCAGTCGTTTCATATTTGGGTATCTGCCAATATGAGCCTGATCTGATACTAATTACCAAAGCACCCGATGATTTGAAATACATATGTATCAGAGACATTTAACAGCTTTAGCTTGACTTTTTCCACACCTTTTTTTTTCACAATTTAATCCAAAACCTAAAGGTCCTGATTCAAACTATTAAGTTTATAAGCTTAAAGGGATAGTTCTGATCTTATAAAGTAGGGTTGCATGAAGTACTTATCCGTAGTCAGCGAATTACAAACAGTAGGTGATGTGCAGCACACTCCCACGATGCGTAAGTCATGTACCGCTGTGAAATGTTAGCAGCTGCAAAACTTATCAGTTTATGTGTACGCTATAATGAGACTATTTTTACTGCTACCATTCCTTCACATAGCGTTTTCAGATGAAGGAACCATTAGCAGCCTCAGTGCCCCATCTATGCTCTCATGAAAGCCACCAGACTCCACTGAGAAAAACAGTAATTTTAGTTCGCTGAACACGGGAGCTGCTGGTCTACTGGATGTTTGTTTGCATTAGTGTGATTCTGGTGAATCTGAGGTAACCCTACCAAACAAAGTCATGTAATAACACAAACAAACTAACTGATCAAGGCAGCAGTAGACCAGCAGCTCCTGAGTTCAGCACTGGTAAAATACAATTTTCCTCAAAGGAGTCTGGCTTTGAAGAAAGTGATGTAACAACTTAAGTTCGCTGTTGGACATAGCTGTCTGATGACAAGATACAGCAGTGAAAATATTCCAAATATAACATACGTTAAAACTGATATTGAGTTTTTTAGGTGGCTAAAATATATTTTATTGCTGCCCCCTCCACAGCAGTACACTGCTTAGCTTCTGTGTCGCTGCTTCTGCCTGTTTCTCCAACATCTACTGTCAGTAATACACTGACTATGTATAAGTACCTCACACCAACCCCACTTCAAAAGAATCAAACTATCCCCCGAAAATTTTTGATCCAATATGAATGAAATATTAACTGGAGAATATGACTCTAATGACTTTAACCGATCTACAGGCGCAAAAGCACCCTCATCTTATTTCCCAAAATGACCAACTATTGCTTTAAAACTCCACATCAGCTGAACTCTGACTTGTCTCTCATGATAATTCAACTCTTGTCACCGGCAGAGTTTTCACGGCCGGTTTCAGCCATGTGTGAGAACCATGACGGCCTATCCCACCGTAGCATCAGTGAACAGCGTCGCCTCCACAGCCCCTCTGTGGACGAGCAGGAGACTGAGCTGGAGCCCAGTTTGGAGCAGGACGAGGAGGACAAGGACCAAGAGCGGGGCGGGGAGACGCAGCAAGACTATGACGGCAACATCACTCCGAGCAGAAAGAAAGAGATCTTGGTAGTAAAGATTTCCTAATACACTGTGACTTTTTATGAATTTCCATTGTGCTAAAGTTGTTAGCATGTTAAAATTTGGGATGGTCCAAAAGTATACAGCTTTAGTCACCTTGAAGACAACTCCAGCCTTGGTGCAGGGAGATGGCATGGACTGGGTGCTGATGTAAAATGGGTGCAGTACAAGCTTCTCAGGCCAATTTAGACTTATCCAGCAGGGGCATAACGCTGTGGTGGCTTTGGTGGATTTAGCCTTTACTAACTCTTCTCCTTTCACTCCTATTCACTCAGGCTTATATGCTTACACTGCACTGCTCATAAATCCCACTGACAGCTTTACTGTTTTTTTTAACCCTTTCTCATTATGCTGAGAGATGCAAACTCAACCCTAGCCCTGTGTTGCTAACACGCTATTTCTTTTTTTTCTAACTCTCGCTGGCAATAAGGAGGAGGCTGGGTCACCAGTTGACAGTAAACAGGAGGTATTTGGTGTCTGGTGATTTGGTCTCTGTCTGTCTGTATACCTGTCTTTATTCATCCATCAATAAGTATATCTGTCTGATTTTTCTAATTCTTTCCGCCTGTCTTCCACTGTCTGACTGTGGTAGTCAACACTCATCATATAAAAAAAACGGTGCTGCATTGCACCATATAAGCAAGTGATGTTGTTACGGTTGCGCCTGGACTTAGTTGTCATGGTTAAGCATCCCAGCAAACGTTTGACTGACAGTGATTGGTACGGTAGGGACAATTGAAGCACAGCACAATCCGACACACTTAAAAAGCTTTAGAAAGCAGTTTGAACTGATATGAGAAAGATATTTCTGTCTAGACTTTACAAATTGGCAAGAGCAGTTATGAAAGATCCAAGAAAGCACTTTTATATTGACGATATATTTGCATTACTCGATTATCATCTTCCAAAATGTCTACTGGGATGTATTTTCAAATAATTTCCAAATTTGTCTTGGCATGATAACACATGGCCAAATGTAGCCCTCCTATCTGTCTGCCTGCCTGTGCTCTGACTGACTGACCCTCTACCACCCTGTCTCTGCATCTGACCTTGTTCCTGCACTCTCTGGCCCCGCACTCTTCACCTCTGACCCCTCTTTTGCTCGCCCACCCTCCTGCCCCAACTCAGCTCTCTCAGTTGGACCAGGAGGCCACTCCTCGGCACAAACAGGAGGTACAGGTTCCTGTCTTCAGCCCTTGTGCTTGTTGTCGTGTGTGCTGCGTTTCCTTCACACCTTTAGTCTCTGGAGGTTTTCACAGATTTGCCTGCACCTTGGACCAAAAGATATTTTTGGATTTCTTTTAGAATGTTTTAGAGATTTGAAACACCTGGTCACAGTGAGCACAGAATACTGTCAAGTTAGTCTCCAGTGACATACCTCTCTGTTATCAGAAATTAGAGAAAGAATCAAAATCCTATTTCAGCGAAAGTACAGAATAATTATCTGCTACATGCACTTAAAAATGTCAAAATTAAAAGTAGGCTACTTGTTCTGCAGAAAAACAGCCCTTGACTAAAAGAGGCATCTGGTTGGCTTTTTCCATTGACTTTATTAGCAATCATGCAGCCTGTAAGTACCACTTGTAGTTGTAAAATGCAACTGAACATCAGTATTCACATCAGTATTTGCAACAAAACTTGTGGCCAAACAAGGCAATGGAGAACATTAGTCCAAGTGAGTTTGCACTTAATTTTAATGTGGACATTCTACACAGACATTTTTATTTCATCTTCTCTTTAGTTTTTTTTTGTAAATAAGGATTTGCTTGTAAAATAAGATTATGAAAACTATTAATAGGGAAACTATCGTAGAAACCAAAACTGCATATTTGATGCCTCAAAAATAAAAAGTGTGTACTGTAAAAAATGACATTGAACCAAACAATAAGAAAAAAAACTTTACATACATTACATTATTATATGGTTAGTGCTAATGCAGTTTACTGTTGTAGCTGGTAAAGGTGAGGGCTACTGTAAATGACTTTATATACAAACTGTAAAATCTGACAAGTTGATCTTAAAAGAACAACAAAAAACTCTGATTGATTTGAAAAAGGTACTTAAATTTAACCATTAGTCATATGTTATGTTTACTTTAAATCTAGTTGTTGAGTTAATTACAAAATAGTTGTATATACATAATTTTGTTAGGTTTTTGCAACTTAAGAATGACAAGTCAAATTAAATTGTTCTTTCTAATTTTTAGCAACTTCAGTAAATCAAGTAAGTCTGACCTAACTTAATCTTGACAAAGAAGATTTGTGGTATGATGTGGTGGAGTTAGGATATCCTCAAGTTCTGTTAACAATAACATAAGAATATACCACAGTGATTGAATAATTTGCATCCAGCAGAATACAGATATAGCACAATGTTAACACCCACAGTGCTGTTTTGTTTATTACAATTCAATGCATAATTTGTCTGATAAAGTCTGACTATTTCTAGATTTTTTTAATGGTTATTATATAAGGCTTTAAACTGGATTTGTTTAGACTGTATAACTTCTTTTGTTTCCACAAAGACTGGCCTCAAAATGCGTTATGTTAAAATAAAATTTAAAAAATCCTGCAAACTAATGACTGTGCTTTGTGCTCACTTTATCTTTATGAGGCAATCAGTTTCCTTAATTCTGCTGAGTAACATTACTGTTCAGCTAAGTCAGACTTACTTGGTTTACTTAAGTTACTAACACTTCAAAAGGCCAGTGTTACTTGTCATATTTAAGTTGCAACAACTTCATAAAATTAAGTAAATACAACTTAATTTTAAGTACACTTAATAATAAGAATATATATGATGCAAAACACATCTTAAGACTAATAGTTATATTTACTTACATTTTTCAAGGCTATTCATTTCCTAGATTTTTTAATTAAGGTCAACTGGTCAGATTTTAATCCAGTGATTCCTAACCTGGGGCCAGGCCCCTCCAGCAGGTCCCATGGGGTCATACACAATTTGTATTCATTTATTTATTTATTTATTTTTTTTACTTTTCTCTCATCTTGCCTTCTTGTTAAACATTGGATATTCTGACCTCCTTGGGCCTTGTTATTTAAACAAAGCGATCTCAGAAGTTTCAAGGGTAAATGTCTGAAAATGTTGGTCAAACTTCGAACAATTCATGAACATCTAAAACACAACACTCTTAGTAAAGACTGCATATATTTTTTTTTTACTTCAATACTTTTTTAAATAGAAAGAGGACTGTGGATTGTTAACCTCCATCACTTTTATTAAAAACACATTACTAAGGCATCTCTCATGTATGAACATGACGAATAATTACAATAAGAAAAAAACGTTTAATGTATGGGCGCCTGAATATTGTTTTAAGATGGACTTGTATTTTAATCTATTCTTTAACATGCAAAGTTACAAGTACCTACAGCTTTCATAAGGTTAATTTAGTCAAGTAAAATGCTGGAGATTTTTCCCTGAATTGTTGTGGAGTAGCAGTAAAAAGTAGCAGAAAGTGGCAACACTCAAAATTGTACCACAACACAGCTGAGTACATGCATAAAATTACTTTCCACCACTGACTTTAATCACTCCAAACAAAAGAAATATTGCAGAATTTCAATTATCCAAAAAGGTTAATAGATGTTACATATTCATTTCCTCATTCATCTACTTTACATTAAGTGCCTTGATTGTCTACAAATCTTATTCAGCTATAAATATATTTGTTTTTGTTTTCTGTGAGCCTCAATAGCATCTTAAATGTCATTGCTCTCCACGACACAGAGTAGTAAAACACTACTGTAATTTTTGTTGACATAAGTGTAAGCATTTCATATTGCATCTTTTCAGTTATCTCACATCCAGTTAAGTCATCAGATGTGTTGATGTGAAAAAAAGATGCTGACATCCCACTAATCTATGCACGCTTCTCTACCCGTCTTTTTTGTCCCGTCTTCCGCACATTTCCCTCCAGTTTCTGGATAAGTCAAAGGACGTCTTGCTGAAGCACCAGGCCAGCATCAACGAGCTAAAGAGAGCCCTGAGGGAGCCTAACAGCAAGCTGTCTTACCGCGAGAAACGTCTGTCAGCCACCTCTCCGACAGGCACACCAGAGAAGAAGGCTGTGAGTAGGGGCTTACGCTAGTGGGGTGGGGTAATGTGGGCTCTTAAGTCTACTATGGTCAATATCTCAAATCCAGCAAACTGTGATGCTTGACATTCCATTAGAGGGCATTAATATTCCCATGTGGGCACTGCCATGTTGAATTCCTCTCTTTGCTGCTTGACTCAAGGCTAAACAGGTCATATTTTTATCACATAGAGAAACTTGTTTTGCATGTTTTTTGTATGCTCTTTTCATTTGAATAATTCAAGCCTGAAGATGCACAATATGGTTGGTGAAGGTAGTCATGGCTGTTTAATTTTTGTCCTATAGGCAGTTCAAACACGTGTCTCCTGTGCAAAGACACTATTTCTCACAGGAGGAAACTTAAAAAATCTGCAGTTTATTTTAAGACGTGTGTAATGAAGTGTATTCTGACTCTCTCTTGTGTACAAAAAATTATTCTGACAAAATCTCTGAGGTACTTGAAGATGACTGACAAGTAGCACAGAAGGAAGCATCTTGATGAGATTAGTGTCAAGATGTTTTTGAGATTTACTGAATGTGAGGCACTTGAGAAATAATTATCAGTTATCTTTTTTTTTTATTTTCCTTGATTGCCTAACAGTGACACAGTTTTCTTTATGCCAGATCACGAAAGCTCTTGAGCTTTGATCACATTTTGGTAATTAGGCTTTTGAAGATAGAGCACTGAGATTGTACTCTTTGGATAGGATAGTTTGGTTTTTGCCGTTGCTTAAGTTGTCTTCACACAATCTCTCATCTGCTGTCTGGGATGATCAGATTAAACCCATAGAATGTCAAGCGTTGTCTGCAGCAGAAAATGTAATCTCCCGTGTGTCTCATTCCAGGTAAGAGGGAGGGGGGGTATTATTCTGTTTGACTGACAGTCGAAGGCTGGGGAAGTCTCTGTGCTCTTGACGGTTTCCAAAAGATTCATTCGAACTCAACTCTTTGATGTAGTTACAGGGAAAAAAAATATTTGCATTGCAAATGTCTGCTGATTTGGTTATGTGGATTTGGTGGCTGTCAGGTCCGTGGGATTGCATGATTTTAGTTTGAAGTTCATTAAAAAGTTTCTTCAGAATAACTCAGTGAAGTCCTGTTAGCACTGATTCTGTCTGCCTTTCTCATTTTCTCGCTTTTGCATGAAATGTTTTATTGTGCATCTTACTAATTTACTCCCTCATTTTGAGTCCAAGCTCTAACGGCTGTTCTTCCTTCTCTTTTAAACTCTCTCCTCTGCCTCTTGTCGGCCAGTTGGTGGGCCGAGCAGTGGGAAAGGACCCTGTTAACAGCCTGTCTGTTGAGGGTTTCGTCCAGAAGACTCTGGTGACTTCACCTGAGGTTGCACATCTTTCACTCCTCCTTTTCATGATGGCTTACTATTTATAACATTCGTGGTTTGGTGAAATGCACCGCCTACCGTGCATCCCTATCATTCATATGCCCATCTGTATAAGGAAACACCACCACATACTGTCCAACAGTTCCCTAAATGCAAATTCATGTTTACCAAAACTTGGGTACCTTCTCTACCGTTTGTACATTTTCTCTTTTCTGTGATTCAAATGACTGTGTAGATTTCATTATTTGCAGCACTTGTGCTTGGCGTGTCTAACTGTGTTTAATCTATACCAACATGTAGGGCTCTGAGGAGTGGGTATTGATTGAAAAACAAGAAACTTATCAACAGGACCATGACTGGAAGGCAGAAGAAAAGAACAAATCTCTCACATCTGATTCCTCATGGGAGAAAAAGGAGCTTGAAAAAGAGATAGACGTTACCAAGATGATACATAAAGAGCTAACAGGGTATGACAGAAAAGAAATGAAAAGCCATATTGATGAATTTCCATCAACAAAATCATCCAGGGAGGCAGATGAATGCTGTGAACCTCGGCCGACGAACAAAAGTCGTTTTATGATTCAATTATCCGAGAATGCAGACTCCTCTAAAGACAAATCTCAAAGTAAACCGTCTCGAGCCTCAGACCCTGAGGCAAACAGCGATGTGGCTCCAGGCTCGCGCCAGATAAAGGAACGCACAGCTTCTAATCCAAGGAAAAAGAGGAGACCCCAGAGCTTAAATCTGGGAATGCCTGGCGAGCTCATCTACAGGAAAGGAAGCAGTGATTCTACTGAAGAAGAAAATGAGGGCTCAGACTCGGACAACAGTCCAGCAAAAACCTCTAAAACAGGAAATCATTGTGAGTCATCCCTGGGGGGGATGATAAAAGATGATGAGGGATCAGGAAAGGATCAGTCTGTCAGGGTCTATAAAGACAGCCAACAAGAGGATATATCAATAGGAGAAAGCAGGGAGGTCTCCACTCAAGGAACAGAGCAGGTAAAGAGAAAAGTGAGTCAGGCTGGGCCAGCTGATATCGATTTAGGCTCAGTGAACGGACCAAGAAAGATAGAACACGATAGTTCATTAGCAGGTGGTAAAGGGGAGTATGTGATGAAGGTGCGAGGAAAGGGCCTTATTGACAACAAGGAGCTAGCCGAAGTGAAACTGCGACAGGTCAGAACACATGAGAGAAAGATCAGTAGTTCCGGGGGAGAGGATATTGAGGGTTTCCTGGGAGACAGAGGTCAGAGGACGTCTTTCCACCGACTGTCAGGCAGCAGCTACCAGTCGGAAATCACCAGGATTGTTCCTCTCAAGCCAGAGCGGTCAAAGAGCATAGCGTGTAAGGATGAAAGGGACAGGACAGGACAGGATGAGCCCACACGGCTCATGAGAAGAGAATACCGCTGGTCGGTGGGCTCTCCAGAGGGATCCTCAGACCTCGCTTGGACTGATGCCGCCACCTTCCATCCAGCATTTGCAGCAGATCTGGAGGGTATCGCTAAAGCCGAACATCACGATGATAGCTACCAGTCTGGTAGAGGAGCTACAGAGAGTCAGTCCTTCGGCTCAAAGATTTCAGCGCTTCCTAAGATGGCTCCCCCAGCCCCGCCAGTGAAAACACAGAAGGCACGGGAGTCTGGACTAATACTGCGGAACAGCCGAAATGCCGGCAGGGAGCCGAGCCTGGATGCAGCCAAGAAGAGACACTCGGTAACTCTGCTTGGCATCTGCTATTCAGTCATTGGAATTAAAGCATCGCATGAGCTTCAGACAGACTCGCACGCCATTTTTCTTTTTTTCTACGTTTTCAGTGACTTGAAACACTCATCCATCTTACCTGTTCGTGCCTGTTCGAAGAGCAGGCAGAGCGGTACTTTTGCTCCGTCTTGTGGCAAAAATCTGTCAAAAAGTTTGGACATTTTCCCATATGGCAACCCAATCTATCCCTTCCCATTGCCCCCCCCCACAACATGCACCACACTGCCTGGCAAATCTGTACAGCTCACCACTGGCTGTGAAGTTTACAAAAAAAAGAGACAAAGAAATCAATATCTCATGTTTTGGTTGTTGGTTTGTCTTCACCGTTTCTGAATTGTAAGCCTCAAATTTCTTTCCAGCTCACATCAAGGAAAGAAAGGCTTACATATTATCATCGCTCTGATGATTTTTGCACATCTCTGTGCCATTTTCAAACTGCAAGTACAAAACAAACAATTTATTGCATACAAATTTGAGGAATAAAGGGTGAAAAGTACTGTCATCCATTACATTGCAACAGACAGCTATTATTTCCCAAAATTAGAGATAAATGGAGTAGAGAATTGGTTTGCGCACAAATAATTGAGAAACTACATCAAATTGATGAATTTCTGTCAACAGAATTTACAAAATATCCCTCAAACCTTCCGATAGGTAAATCATAAATCAAATGCATTATTCTCCTCTGGATAGAAAACGAAGTGGTGATGTAAACACATTGGTTCCTCCAACTGTGATACCCCAGCAGGCAGTGAGCAGTCAGACACCACAGCTCAGTGCCTGACACAGTCAGATTTGCTGCTTTCATTTCACTGTTGGTATCATTAGGAGCCTGCACGCCTTTGGCACCGGAATGAAAGGAATTTAAAGTGAATAGACATGACAGCTTTCATCATTTCCCACCTTTTCATCTGAGTCAAGCTCTTGCATATATTGGATTAAACAGGCATGAGAAGAGGTGTTGCGTAGCTCTCAGTGTGTGAACAACCTCACTGGCGAGTGACAATCATATCAAGATCACATTGAACTCGAGTGTGGGAAAAATATTAGGTGCTCCACCAAACGTGCGGACCCATTCGCACAGTCATTTTAACAGGCTTTGAAATACACCCCTGCACCTTTTATTGGACATTTAACATTATTATATGACAATAGCATTTGAATACTCCCTCATTGAAATTCAAGGTGCGTAGTGTTGCAACACTTTCTCAGTTGGTCAATGAGTGGCTGCTGCTATGCTGAAAACCTGCTCATGATACAAACTGCATGATTCTCTTGTCCTGCCTCTGCTAATTCTAACAAATAAACCTGGCTGTAGATGTTGTTGTTTTTGTTGCAGTGAGCTCACCTCTTTTCTGTCCTCTAAACTGTGTTGCTGTATATTACTGTGGAGTAGTGCTTGAAATTTGTGCCTGAATCCATTTGACCTGTCTGGATGTGAACAGACCCAGTGGGTTTTGTTTGGGTCTGACTGAATTTCTCCCCTAAACTTGAGTTTGAGTCATTTAAGTCTGGGTGAAGTAAAATCAGTAATGTTAGAAAATACTTGTTGAAAATGTGGGAAGACTGGGGACAATAAAGCCCTGAATTGCCGAGTTAGGGTATGGCCACTGGTGAATATTCGTCCACCATTTACTCCCATTCAATGCAAGTAAAGCATTTGCTTCCAGCTGCAAAGCTAATTCGCATCTTCGTATTGTGTGGAGTTCAACTTTGGTGACTGGCACATGTTGACTGGCAAAGTCACAGCTTCGACCAATATGAAAGAAATGTGTGTGGTTGACCCTGCTTGTTGCTTTGTCAAAACCAGTCGACTTTGTATGATATTGGCCATGACAAATACAAACCACCCCAAATAAGAGATGTTACCTGACTAGCAGTGAGTCAGGAAACTAGCATGGAATGGAGGAAAATGTATCAATAACATCACATTTCACAATATTTATTAGCAAGCTAGCAAGCTTGCTGGCATCACTGTTGTTTCTTTCACCCCTCATGTGTAACAAATGAATTTAATATGTTCCACAAGCTCTTCTAGCTCATTCAGTCTAATAAAATCAATCAAATAAAACAAGAAAAATAGCAGTCGTGTACGTACCTTTCAGTCTTTCAGTCAGAATTAGCTACATGGCACAGCAGCTGCTGTTTGCTGCTGTGCTTTGTGCTAACTTTAGCTTTTGCTGCGCAGTAGCTAGCTAGTCCTTTAGCTTAAAGTGGGTGTGCTTTGCGCTGTTGGGTTAGTTGCTAACGAGAGTTGACCGCAGCACAGCTAACTAGTTCTTTCGCCTCCAGCTCACCTGGTTGAGTGTGTGCCCCATATAGGCATAGGCTATTGTAGCGCCACAGGTTCAATTCCCTGTCCCACTCTCTCTCGCCGCACAATCATAGAGACAAAAAAAGCTTTAAAAATTATCTTTTAAAAAAGGGCTTTGCGCTACTGACTTAGCTGCTAATGAGAGTCTGTAGCAGCACAGTGGCTAACGAGTGCTTTGGCTCAAGGTGTGTGCGCTTTGTGCAACTGGATTAGCTGCTAAAGAGAACCTGTAGCTTTGCTGCAGCTTGTTCTTCAGCTCAGCCCTTTAGTGGATGCGCACCCGGCATTTCTGAGCAGAGAATACTGATGATTTTTTATTTATTTATTTATTTATTTTTCCCACAATTTTGAACTTGGCTGTGTTTTAATCATTCATATTGGGCTTGGTGGTTAATCACACACTTTTTGTGTGGTGTGACAAACTCAGAACACATTTATTTTTGCTTCACCTAGACTTTTGAGACTTTAAAAACACAGAATTATCAGCTACTTTGAAATGTGTGGCTATAATCAGATTCGGAGTCTCACTGAGCAGTGCACCACGATCCCAGTTTAGGCTGGGACTGAACTATTTTGTAGTCAGAACTCACTAAGCTCACATTTTCAGGCTCCACTCAAGCTCTGCTGTTAAGGTCTCTGTTTGTGTTGTGGCCTGTCAGTCCACTGGTCACTTCAGCTTGTGCTAACCTTCAGATGCTCTCTCTGCTCTTTCCTCTGCTTCCCCCTGCAGGAGCCTGTCTCTACTCCTGCCATTTATGAAGAGCCGTTTGCTGATTTCAAGGTTATTCATTCTCATTTAAACCCACCTCCATATACTCTACCCATCATCTCTTTTCCTCTCTGCATCCCTCACGGGTAAACTGCATACCCCTGAACTGACTGCACCAGTTTCTCCTGGTATATTATATATATATTTATATATCAAAAACAAAATAGCCAGAAGCTATAAAAGATGAAGTGTGTTAGTTTACAATGGCTACTCAGCAGCAGTCATCCATCATCTTGAGTTTGGATTGAATGTGTAGGTGGAAAACCAATTGCCTTGCACTCTGCTATTACTGGCATGATCCAGTTTTTACTGTGATCTAATTAGCTAGTGTACATGTAATTAATATAAGTGGCATTACTTTAAATTAGCTGCCTCAGGAGCTTCATTATAAAAAAGTGGTTCCCAGCCCTTTGACCCTTTAAAACAGAGCTGTTTCACTTCTGACCTCTCATCACAGCTTACATCTCTGTAGTTTTTTAATCTTTGTTTTATTTGAACAGATACAGACAGTAGTGACTCCAGAGGCTGTAATGTTGAGAATAAAGTTATAAAGTTTTCAGGCTGACTGGAAAACTGCATACAACATTTACTTTCGGCCTTCATTTTCTGACTTTTTAATGGGGATTATTTTCACACAAGAAGTCCTTGTCATAGAACCTACATATTACCTAAAAAAAAATATATGCTGCACTCGTTCATTTTGATAAGATAATAAACTTTATTTTGACTATGTACAAAAGGACTTTAACTTTAGCAGGTTTTTTCCGCCATCATTGTTGGATTTAGCTGCATCCTCATATATCAGTTTTAAAGCTACTGTTTGGAACTTTTACAAAAAATAACTTTCACAGAAACCATACATTTGATGACGTGTAGTCAGCATTTAGCCTCAGTATGGTCGAGTAATCACAACAGAGAATAAAATAAAGTCTTCATTTTGTGCCGTCGAATTATATATTTTGTTTTAATTCTAATTTATCTTGCGACCTCTCGGAGAGTCCTCTAAGTTTGGAGCCACTGATGTGATTCAAACCCTATTCATCATCCTACAGTCATTCACCTTTTTATTTCTGACAGATTGCATGCCCTGTATTTTTCCTACTGTATATTCAGGATACTTGCATGTACAATAGCTTTGATTTTAAATCCTCCATGAATCCCAGCAAACACGAAACCCTCAAACATAAGGACGATGCCTCCACACTATTCCATTTCGTCTCCATCATCCATCAGTCTGCCGTTATGTAACCTTAGTGTGGTGATCCCATGTCTGTACCTACCTCAGAAGGAACTCGGGGACAGGAGGCCTCAGCCGAGCTTACCCTCAGAGGAGGAGCAGGAGCGGGACACAGTGGCCTGCATGAGGGAAACTCACCTTGGCATCGAGCGCAAGTGCTCCAGTATGACGGTCAGCTCCACGTCCAGCCTGGAGGCTGAGGTCGACTTCACCGTCATCATGGACCTCCACTCTGGCGTGGAGGATTTCTCTAAGGGCATGTCGGAGCTGGGAGAGAGGGAGCGACAGCCCGAGGTGGGCCGGGAGGACTTTGAGGAGACATCCAGGTTCTACTCTGCACGTCTAATGGGCTCCCGGGACAAGTCTCCCATAGAGGAAAAGCTCCCAGAGGAGGGAACACATCATGAGGTAGAATGAATGTATTCGTCCTTCCTCATCATCACCCACTGGATTCACCCTGCCTGGCTGGACTTGGTGCCATAACCTCCTGCAGTTTTTTTTTTTGTTTTTCGTTGGACCATTTGCCATTGTTTGAATTTGTTACTTTTTTTAATTTTTCAATTTTGTTTCACACGTTACATGTCTTGTTCTCTTTCTTGATGCATTAAGTTATGAGTTTTTCACTCATTTTATTTGTGTCAGCGTTTCTTTGACTTCCCTGCTGCATCATCATTTGCACGTTGTCATCAAGCTGAGTAGTCCAATAAAAACCATTGTACTTCAGTGTTTGTTTCTTTAAAGTAGCAGTTTTCAAATGCTTTGTTCTGAAAAACATGCTGCTCGTTAGCAAAGCGCCGCTTTCTGTTAAGACATGTTGTCGATGTTTGGCTTAACTGTACTGTTTGTGTTTCACACAGCCTCCTGTGGCAAAGAAAGATCCCAATGCTGTGAGCATGGCCCATATGCTGAAGAGGGCTGACTCTAAGACGGAGACACATACGAACGGATCGGAGGTCCACCCCAACATCATGAATGTCTCACCGCAGGTAAAGCAACAATAACAATATAAGCAAACCTTACTGTAGTGTCATGTAGAATGTGCTGCTGTAGATTCACACATCTGCTGCCTTTGGTTTATCACTGTTTGTTTTATTGTCATTTGCTACATGTGTAATGATAATCAACAATAGCAGCGGGCCTTACTATTACCATAAACTCTTTTGCAAACATTATTTCGGTAAACTATAATCTTTACTGCTTTTAGTGCACTAACAAAAGTGTTTTACTCCTGGAATGATGGTCTTTTCATAAAACTGGGCCTTCTACACAGTATAAAGAGGCAGATCCTTTTGAAATTGGTGCTATATGATCAGAGAAAACAGAGAAAAATGGCTGTGGCATTCACTTTTGCCCATGAGGTAAGAAACCTACAACTACAAGAATGCACTGTGTCACACCAGACCAGGTAGTGCTCCTGCTGATGGGTCATGTAATGCACGTTGGTTTCGGCTTGTTCAAAAACAATATGGTGGCTGGCCAATAACAAACACTCGTATTACAGTGAAACAGTACACTAAAATATGTTTCTGAAAATATTTTAGGTGTGAAATAAGCAACATACTAACAGAATCTTGGTTCTTATTTGATCAGCTTATCTGCTTATTTTTACAGTTTGAACTCAGTTTTATCAGCCTGTGTTTACAGGAAATAGTATGGTGCCCACTTCCTGTTTGCAAATTCTTGTATTACAGCTTAACAGTTCAATAAAATATGTTTCTAAAGACATTGCAGGCAAGAGGCAACACAGTTACAGACTCTTTTTTTTAATTCTATCAGCACTGTGTAGTTTTACAGTTTCTGAGTTTGGTCTGAGTTTGAAAGAGAGAGGTGTCTCTCTCTTTCAAACTCAATCCCCTTCTGTACTCTTTCTGTCGTGCTGATGGGCATATTAAAATGCGCAAGTACAATCTGTAGTCTGAGCAGCAGCCCTAGAGCCAGCGTCCGGCAGATTTTAGCTTGCAAATGAGCAGGGAGATCTGGGCGCTGGCAAGATGGATGAAAATTTAACATACTTCATTTACACATACTACCCACATTGTTATGATGCAAAGCTGGTTGAAAATTGAAAGTTTCGCTTTAAGTTTTCACCCAAAAAGTATCCCTTTAAAGTCAGATGCATGTTTTTATTCAGACTTGTTGAAGAAATAGTTTGACATTTTGGAAGGTATTTGCTCAGATGAGACGATTGATCGTTGTCATATTTGTCTGTTCAATGTTCTTTACCAGGCTGCTAGCTTAGAAGCCTGAAAGTGACAAAATCCACCTTCCAACACCTCTAAATCTCACTAATGAAGTTACATCTTGTTCTTTTTAATCCATACAAAGACCAAAGTGTAAAAATGATATATTATGGTTGTAGAGGCTGTAATGTGCTAGATGAATTCTCTTGGCCAAGTGCTGTTGTTTTCTCACTTCTGTTTTTGTATGAATCTCACAAACAAGATGTATCAAGTTAGTCAGTGAGTTTTAGAGGTGCTGGTGAGCAGATATTGTTTCAATCGGGCAGAGCCAGGCTCGCTGTTTCCCTCTATTTTTAGTCTTCATGGTAAGCTTAGCTAACCTGCTGCTGGCTATAGCTTCATATTTTACCAACAGACAAGAGAGTGGTATCATACTATCTAATGCTACCGAGGAATAAACGTATATCCCAAAATGTCCAACTATTTCTTTAATGTTCTTATGGACTGTGCTGTTTTTTCACTTTTGGTAAACTTGAATTCATCGTATATTCCTTTTTGGTTTGCTCTTGTTCCTTCTTTCTGTCATTATTATAGATAATAATGCAGGTACATTTCATGCTACAGCATTAATAGGAAGGGCAAGTGAGAACAATACTCATAGGATCAATCCCTTCAGTCACTCAAAAAAAAAAAAAGACAGTAAAAAATGTTTTTGCAGATCTGTGGAGTTGGTCTTGATTAGAGGAGGAAACATTTTCTCTAGGCCTCGGTGACATGAAGCCCATATTCCCCAGACAGGAATGACATTATAGGATCATTATGGAGTGATTAAAGTATTGACAGTGTATTAATGATGATGATGAAAGCAGGTGTGAATACCATTCATCTCCAGAGGCAAAGATTTGAGTGCTGGCTGACTATCCCACAGGTGCCTTATTAAAATGTAATCATTGCAGGGCTCTTTAGCCATTCAGCTAATGGTGTGGATGAACTCAGGCAATGATGTGGAGTGGGTGCCTTTGAAGTGCCAGATCAGTGTTAAGTCCAATTTTCTGAAGACATCAGAGTAAGACATCTTTTGGGGGGAAAAAATGAGTGTGCCTCTGCAGTGAATGAAAGTTGACGTCATCGACAGGCAGACAAAGATCTCCGGCACTGACATTGTTGAGCCAGCAGAGGGAGCCATGTCACGTCTGTTGAGGCACTCAGCAACAGCACAAAGGCTCGGCTGCTGCCAGCTGTCTGCCTGTTTGTGACAGCCTTTGAATTTGAGTGCCACCAGACTTTGAAAGGAATTTGTTCTGCTTGAGGACTGCCTTCATATAAAATTCATCAAGTACACACATGCCGTTATTGGTTTGATTGTGAGTCATGATTATGGAATATGTTGTCAGTGCGAAGCCTTTCACAACTCAATTAGGCAAAAATGTGAAAGGACTCCTCTTACATAAAGCTAAAGAGATTATATCATATTTTTCAAAGTGTCTTTTGTATGACACCTAATCAGTTAGAATATTTTGATATTAATAGATGAGGGTAGTGCATGTGGATGTAATAGGCTAAATACTACACAGGAGATATGTTTCCATAGGTCCTTTTAGTTGCTCTAAGGTGAGACTGTAGTTTTTGATAGAACAGCCCCCTCTTATAAAATTGTTTCTACAGGCAGTAAAACACAGCCTTGCTCAATGCATTACACTCAAGCTTTAACTGACCCAGCAATACTGTATCAGTTTGCTGACTCTATGACTCCACCTTTTAGCATGTCGCAGATAACTACCCCAGTGGTGTTATCACAAAGGTACTAAAAGACAACGAGTTAACACACTGAACCTCACCAGCAGCGGTGTCTGTTGTTTCCTGCTTGTGCTTCCATAGACAGGCATTTTGACTTTTTAACCACAGGTGTAACTAATGACATTGGCTCCAATGACATGACTAATAACGGCTCCAGTGAGCCCTGTCACTGAGCCAGCATCAACAAAAGAGCTTCATCACTGCAGACATTTTGGCTCGTCACAGCAGGAGAAGCACAGGTGAAACTAATTTGCTAATGATGGCTTGGTTCCACCGAGTGTCTCAGTAAGCCACAACAGTATGAGCCAGCGTGCACAATACTAGACTCACCTCAGTGGAATGGGCTTGTTATTTATATTATCAGTAACGCCCATGCTTTTTCTGCAGTGACATTCCAAAATGTCTGCTGTGGAAGAAGTCCAAACCAGGGCCCTGCTATTGTTACAACTAACTGCAGTGCAGTCTTGAATAAAATAAAATTAATTGAAATAAGATATTAAAAAAAGAAAATGAAATGAAATGAAATAAGATACAATAAAATAAAATAAATAAATAAAATAAAACAGAATAAAATAAATAATACTAACAATACTACTACTACCTCTACTACTGCTAATGATGATAATAATAATAGTGATATTATCATTATTGTTATTTTATTTGATATAATAATAATAATAATAATTATTTTTATTAGTAGTAGTAGTATGGTTAGTATTATTATTGTCAGTATTATTATTATTTATGCAGCTTTTTAAGCTTTGCACAAAGTACTTTTTAGATTATAAGATTTACAGAGTAAAAAAATAAAAACCCAGAAACCTATATTAGCCCTCCGTTTATGACAAACAATAATTAATAGAATGAGAGCACGTATATCAAAGTGGCTGAGCCCATACATCCATAAACAGATAACAGTAAAATGTGGGTAAGAGCTCATATAAAGCAGTTGAAATTTAAGTAAAGGAAGTAACAACAAAAGATGCCAATATAAGAGATGATCTCATGAGAAATTAATTTAAGACGGATAAATGTCCAAAATATTTTGAGGTGTATATATAAAAAAATTAACATGATGAGGATACCTAGACCACTTTCAATATGTAATGACAATAGAAGGATAATAAAACACCATATAATAGCAGTGCTAAGTGGAGGCCTTTTTGTAAAAGTGAGTTTGAAGGATCTACTTAAAAGCTGCAGTTGAGTCTGCTGATCTCACACTGAGGGAAACGCTGTTTTAAAACCGAGGCTCCGTCGCCGAAACTGGTTTGTGGGACACCTTAAAGGCTTTAATCAGTGAATCTTGGGGCTTGGCCTGGCTGTAAGGTGTTTAAAGTTCCTTAATATAATCTGGAGCCAGACCATGGATGGCCTTATAGGTGATTAATAAAATATTAAATTGTATTTATCTATATTATATTCAAAATAATGGGCAATCAGTGTAGTGAGGTTATTAATACACCTATTATTTTCCTGTCATGACACATAAGAATGTCTGCTATAACAACTGGGTCCCAGATCTTTACTACATGCTGACTCCCAGCTGCTTTTGAGTATGTGGAGTGTAGGCACAAAAAAAATCAATCAAAGCAGACAGTTTCATACTAAACACTGCCAATTTTTGAGTGTGCTGTTACACACTAGTCTCCTATACTGCAATTTAATCTTTGGAAAAGCATTCTGATGTCTCTTTGTGAAGTGGAATTGTCAGTAGCTCTCCAGAGTAGCAGTTTAATTGACACTGATCTGCGTCACACATAGTGTATTATTTCCTGTCAGTATAAAATGGTAAAGGGCCTTGTTCTTGTTTCATCTCACCGCTCTTATAGCGTTGTTTTAGTTTTGCATACTAACTGCTGTAACAATCAGTATATGATACATCCTGTATAGAATTAGTGTGCAGTATGGATAGGAACATGACGTCTTTGAAGCTGTAACAATCCATATTTTTATACAAGAAACTGGATCAAGTGACTGTGTATTGTGAAAGGGGTTTCTTGCAGTGATAAAATCATATGTGTGGAAGCCCTGAAGGCAAGGTGGATTGATTTTTTTTTTTTTTTTTTTTTGCGGAAAATGTTGACTGAAACCTAAGTTTATATTCTATGTATGACATGAATTGTTAGACTCAATATAGCTGTTTTGAGAATGAGAAAGCTTTGCAGAATGAAGCACTCAGTGCACCATACAAAGGGCACTGAAAGTTCACTCAAATGCAGCACAGGTCTACGTTTCCATGCACGATTAAGCCTAAAAGTTTGTCTCCTCAGTAGGAGATAATAAGTCCTATGTAGTCAATATCCCCTGTGAAGGAGATAAACTTTTAGGTTTAAGTTTTGGCCAACATTGCCTGCAAAAATGTTCCACCTTGCCTCTCAGGACGTCTGTACAAATGACAAAGTGAAAACACTATGACAATGTGAAAGAGGTCACCGGCAGTGAGAGTTATCGCCTGAATCTGCAGCTCCCCTCTGTTTTACTGTTGTTGTTTCATCTCACCGCTCTTATAGCATTGTTTTTGGCCGCAGCAGGAAGCTGTTTTAAGAGAAAAAGCTCTTAAAACCCACTGTATGCTACCTGCTCAGCACCAAACAGCAGACAGACACAGGTAGAGACTAGCTGGTAAACATACAGGAGCATTTAGCAGATGGGGGTCTAAAAGGAGAGAGAAAATTGGACTTACATTTTATGAGTGATATTGCTCCATATTTGCTCCAAACAAGTAACTGTTAGTTAACATGTTCGCCACAACCAGTTTGTATTAAAGCACAACTATGTCTGTTTGTGTTTATAGTCTGCTGCTTTCACCTGGCACCCAAATATAGTGTGGCTCCCTTATTATGGATGTGTATTTCTAATATACTGATTGAAGTAATGCTTCCTTGAATGATCACCCATTGTATATTGATGTAGCTGGACTTACTTCACATCAGGAAGTTAACGAAGACTCTGTTTTCTCTCTCCTTCAGAACTATGGAGTGGTCAGCCCACTAGAGGCGCCTGCTGCCCTTAAAGAAAATGGCTCCCCTGTAAGTATCTTTACAGAGGAAATACATCAGTGTGACAATATGTGTGTTTGGTGGCAGGGTAAGAAACTTCAGCCATTGGTCTGTTGCTGTCTTCCTACGTGACCTTGGACTTAAAGTGACACTTACATTTCTGGAAATTTTATGCTTTTCTTTGTTTAGGTTAAAATGCTATTAATAAGCTGATGGCACACTAAAATGTAAGTGAATTCCACCAGAGATACAAACTTATACCCTTCTCATATGGTTCTAAGAAAACGCCCAATGATTGGCAGAGCGTTCTGTCTGTCTTCCTCACGTGGAGGCCTCCAACTGACGTAACTGCTGGCGTAACTGAGCTAAAAAGGGTCAAGATGGTTGCGGAGTTTCTGTTGGACCGGTATTTTTAGTTTGCCTCTAATGTAACACAGGCTATAACGTTATATATGGCAACACAGCATCCAGTTGCTAATGGCTAACATTAGCCTACTGTAGAGTAGCCTCTGAAACATTAACGTTATCTTCCTTGTGCGTTTCCACTTACTAGTAACGTTAACGCTACTATCTAACGTTAGCACTGTAACCTTATTCTAAAACTCATCAGTCATCACTGACTCTGGTTGAGTTTTAAATCTCCAGGGTTGCATTTGACTGTCTTGGTTGTAACGTTACACTCGCCCTCCTCTTCCGTGTATCTAATGTTACCTTGCCAACGCCTATGTCTATCATAGACGTAATCAAGGCTATTCAAGAGAAGGCTGAGACACGGGGTCAAACATGGGGGGATTGCACATGCGCAGCGTAACTTGAGCTGCGATTCTGGAGGGTGACAGTGAATAAGTGCAGACCAGATGTTACTGCGCATGTGTAATCCCCCCAATGTTTGACCCCGTGTCTCAGCCTTCTCTTGAATAGCCTTGGACGTAATGAGGACGTAATGGAGGAGGGGGGAGTAGGCCTTTGGAGGGAGGTGGAGTTGCAGGAGGAGGGGGATGGGACTTTGGAGGGAGGTAGGAGTTGTGGATGTTCAAATTTTTTCTAAGTGCTGTGTGAAATGCAGGAAAGGTAAGAGTTGCTTTAGCTTCATATCCTTCTGAATAAGTGTCAAAATGAATAACGGTAGTAAAAACCAATTGTGTGTGTGTGAGAGCCAAATGTTCACAAGACTTGCTTCTATTTGATGTCAAAATAATGACTCAATTTTCTGAGAACGTAGATGCCAAAATTTAGATGAGTAGATGAATCCATTATACTATCAGTGTCTGGAATAATAACACTATGTCAGTATTAGAGCTCATTATATTTGGTGTATTTCTTAAACTTTTATTTCCCGTCAGTAGGTGAACAACTTGTTAACATACTGTGAGTGTGGTGTCTTGAAGGTTTCCATGAAGTTCTTGACCACTAACAAAGCTACAGAGCTGTTATTTTATGAGTACTTACTTACTTAATTGTCTTCATTGCCTGTGGAACATAAGGCTGAGACTGTCTGCTTCCATCTGGTACTATCTTGTGCAGCATGCTGTGCCTCTTTCCAAGTTAGATGAGCCGTTTTTAGTTCAGAGTTCTGTCGCAGTTCTTCACCAGGTTGTTTTTTGCCTCCCTTATTACTGCTTTCCAGATGGGGTCCGTCTTAAAGGGATAGTTTGGATTTTTTGAAGTGCCGTTATCTGGGGGTATATATCCTTAGTCAGTGTAATACGTATAGTAGATGTCGGTCGGGACACCCCAGTTTAGGGAAGTGGCAGGAGTGCTGACACGGAAGCTATGTAATGAACTGCTGTGGACGGAGGAAACCGGCAGCTCATGTTTTGAGAGATATTAAATCGGTGTTTTTCTCAGTGGAGCCTGGCTTTGAAGAGAGCGATATACCGGTAATAGCCTCAGTTTAGAAATTGCTGTCTGACATTAAGGAAAAGCAGTGAAAATGGTTTAGGTATAGTGTACACTTCGAGTGCTGTTGATATATTTTTTTTTTTTTTAGGAAGGACATCTTTTAGGTAGTACATTTTGCCACTGCCCCCCATCCACAACAGTACACTGCTCAGCTTCTGTGTCTGTATTTCTGCCTGCTTCTCCAAACCGGGGCCATGCTGTCTGACATCTAGTGCACGTGATACACAGACTATGGATAAGTACGCCATACAACCCCACTTCAAAGGATCCAAACTATTCCTATGATGTAGCATATCTTCCAGAGACATCCATTGTGAAAAGCATTATTGTTTCTCATGTCACTCTCAACCACTTGCCAGCACCGTGAGCCGCATAGCAGAACTGATTTATCGTTGCTGTTACATATTCAGATCTTAGTTTATAAGCTGTACTGCTTTGACTTCCAGAGGGTTTGAAAGTTAATGAAAGCCTTCAACTTTTCTATGAGATTGTTTCACCCACTTCTGCCAGTTTTTTTTTTTTTGCTATACCACTGATGTACAGGTGACGTAATTCACCAAAATATGCAGCAATGCACCAGCAAAGACAGGCAAGACAAGAGGAGGACTGCAAGCTACTGAACATGGCTACAAATAGTGCTGGATTTAAAATATTAATAATTTTAATATTGCACATGTTTTATGAGGAAGCAAATAATTCAACACATTGGTTAGAGCTCAAGGATCCACACAATGCACTATGGTGCAACTCTTCAGTGACACAGGTATTTACTGGTCAGAAAAGACCTAACAAAAGACAAATTATGGGAAATGGAGCTGGAATTGGATCCATACTGGGGAGTAGAGGTCAGGATATTTCGGGCTCTCAAGCTTCAATTCCGACCATGTTTTGAAAAATCTGTTTCTTGTGAGTACCCCAATTTTAGTTGTTTGCAATAGTAAATCACCGGAGTACCTGTAAAATGGAGGGATGCTTCTGTCCCTCTGATGTTTGACCCACTGGTGGCGTGAAGGAAATGAGAAAGTGTCTGACACACATAACATCAAAGAAGTATCATGTCAGAAGGCTCCCTCCAATTCCCAGCTGCGATACTCACCCCGGGAGGTTTAGACCCCCCCAGCTGAGACACATTACATGTTGTCTCATGAGCATGTGTGTGCTGATGTGTGTGTCTGCAGTGTGTCCCTCCATGTGTGTATGACTCCTGTCTAATGAATGTGCTGCAGGTAAAAGCTGGAATCCAGGGGAGGGAGTCTGTTGTGTCCCCGCTGACCATCACCGCTGAGAGCGTCACCTCAGCAACCACAACTCAAGTTACCAAGGTAACACCTTATCTGTTCCCATGGTTACTGTTTAATGACTGGAGGTTGAAGTCAGCCCACCACATCTGTATGTTATTGTATACTCTTAAATATGTCTCATCCCTCCTTATCAACATATTGGAGGAGATGACAGAAACAAACAGAAGTGATAGATGTAGATAATTAAATTTTTTATTGACGTGTAAATGACAAGAAAAACAAATATATTTAAGATTCAATTACTACACAATGTAGTGTCCTAAACTCCAGTGATGATTCATTAAAGTTACGTTTTTTTCTATGCAGACTGTGAAAGGAGGCTACTCAGAGACCAGAATCGAGAAAAGGATTATAATCACAGGAGACGATGATGTGGACCAACATCAGGTGAGGAGGAGTATTACAGAAATACTGCAACATTTCCACTGTATGTTCAATAAGTCATAAGGCACAGGAAGCCAATATGTGAGGTTTATGACCTGTGCGTCAATGTTTCATGTCCTCAGGCCCTCGCGATGGCAATCCAAGAGGCCAAGCAGCAGCACCCCGACATGCTGGTGACAAAAGCAGTGGTTATCAGGGAAACAGAGTCTCCCACTGAGGAGCTGCAGCAGCAGCAGGCAGAGGTATTTCTACTGACTCCTATAGTGTTGGCTGTCTGGTCATGTCATCAGAGTGCAGATTACAAGATCACTATTATCTAGATCATGTGCGTTTGGATTAATTACTGAATGGGCCTACCAGACACAGGTCCAGGGCCCACGAGACAGAGGTGTGGACTCAAGTCACATGACTTGGACTCGAGTCAGACTCCAGTCACAAATTTTATGACTTAAGACAACTTGGACTTCACTTTGACTTTAACCTTTTGACTTGAAAATACTTAATTAATTTCCCCCCAAGCCAAAAGACTAAAAAGAATGTTATTTTAAAAGTGTCCCACAAATCAGTTCACTTCCTGAATCAGCTAACATTAGCGCTGTTCATTTCCAGCAAGTTGACGCTTAATTCGTCAGATCCACTTTGTCTGAACCAATCCGACAGCGTTCAATCAAGTTGCAGGAGAGAACCATGAAGAACTAATGTTATTTTGCTGAGCAGCAGTTGGACAAAATGAAACCAACGATCATTTTGTTCCCATACAAATAGTGAGTGGTCGTCAACAAAAAACTGTACTACAGTATGCAAAACATGCAGGTAAAAAATTACTTGTCACTTGCAAAACAATGATTTGGTCCCACCTTTGCTAAGTGTCCCTGAGCCAGAGCCCCTGTTTGAAGTGGCTGTTAACATTTCACATTAAAATGTTGATCAAGGTACTACCAAGATAGAGAAAACAACTACAAGCAGATGCATAACGATCACTAAAGGACAATAAAGACACATTAAAGACACAAAACATCAACAAGAAGGTACGAAATGACTACAGAGACGCAAAATGACCACTAAGTGTCTTATACATGTAGGAGGGCCTTTTACACCTTTGTGCTCGGGGCCCAGTGTCTCTTTTCCATCCATTTTCATGTGTGATGATAAATGATTTTTGTGTTGTTGTCTTGTTGCAGTCCTGATCGGCCATGGTGGCTCCTGAGACGGGGGGACAGGAGAGGATCCTCCAGCTGTGTGTCTCCTGCCCCGCCCCCGCAGTACGCCACCACCCAGATACGAGGACTCTCTACCCCGCCTGTGTAAACGCCGACACGAGAACAGACTGCATTCCATGAAGCAGTAGACCTCCACTCCTGTCCCTTTAGACAAACCAACTGTGACTCGGCCTCTGACCCAACCCGGCCTCCCGGCCCATCCCAGCCCTCCACCTCCTTACGAAACAGGAAACGTCTTCTATTGGACGATTTACCACTTGGTTTAAGCAAGTGGGGCGATGCAAGATTGAAAGTGAAGCCCGGCCAGAGCTATTTGATTTCACCTCTGTAAGAGTCATTTGTCTGGAACTTTACTTCCATATTATTTAATCGAATACATTTTGACTCCTTTAACCCTAAACACAACCCCGTAGCCTCAACACCCTTCCCTCACAAATTACTTGTTTCAGTTGTAAAGCCACCAAACATCTGTCACATATAATATGAATAAGGTATAAGAGCAGAGGAGGGTTGAGTTGAAGGATGGGGACAGTGCTGGTGGTGGGGTGGGGAGGTTGGAGCAGAGTGGCAAGAGGCAGCCTTTTGCTCGATGTTGCCACCTCCTGGCTGTGACACCCTCAGTATAATCAACAGCTGTCTTATTAGCTTTTTACATTTTTATCTATAGAGGATCTAATTTATGTCCAGTGTTTGCTTGTTTATGAAATATGTATAATATCAGATGATTATAATCTGCATGATTCAATTAAAAAATAGCAGAGGGAATGAAAAAAAACATACACAGACATATCTACATTTGAAATCCATAAGAGATGATGGGACTGAGCACCAAGGAGAAACTGTATAAATCACTGGGCCGATGAGTAGTGGACACATGATGGAGTCCACTGAAGAGGGACAGTTGCGTGACACAGCTGGAGCTCTGCTTTGGTACCAGTCTCCAACATACACTGTCCTTGTCCCATTCCCCCCGTTCACTGTTCTCATTTTGTCGTCAACTTGCCATCTACCTAAAGAAATGCTGGTCACACGTTTTGGGCACAGTTATAGGATTTTTAGAGATATTTTAATATAAATGATGTTTTATCTAATAAGTTTCAGAGATGTGCTGGTATGTTTTCATTTGATTTTACTGACTTCCATCATGAAACAGAGTTTGTATGTTATTCTTGTGTTTTGGACGTTTCAGTCTTATAGTGTGAACCCACTCTTTGTGAAAGAGCTTTATTTTCTTTGTGCTGTCACTTTGTAAGATCTCCATTGAAACACAGCAAGTTAATCAGAGAGGTCTAGAAAGGAGTTGTGATGCAATGAGGAGAAATGCAATGAATTGAGGGTTTTTATGTGTGTTGCCTGTGTGCTGTTCATTCAACATTTAAAATAATTTGTGGTTTAAAAAAATAATCAAAGCAGCTTCAAACAGCAACTTCAGAAACAAACTGAAAAATTAATTTTCCAGTTTCAAATCATGTGCATGTTTACAAACACTGGCTGAAATGTTCAAAACCACAAGATTAACATGGGTACTTTTATGTTTTCTGTTGGATTAACTCTTTTAAGTTATGCTGTATGAGTTTGTAATTGTATTTATAGGAGTGGTGAATGTGAGGCCCTGTGCTTTCTCCTCCCTGTTCCCCCGACAGACAAAGCCGAGACTCATAGTGTGACACACATGAAGCGCCGTCTATCCACAAAACCTGTTGGCCCGTCACATGACATGTATCCTTTAATAATATACTATGCATCACTTATCATACATAAGAATCCCTCTGATGGAGCCTGACCCATGTTAGCCGTGTTGCCGTCATTGTTAACTTTGTGCTACTGTTAACCGAAGCAGTGAAGCGCACTGCCTGTGAGATTTGCAATAAGCAGCCATTATTCTTATCCTCTGTCCTCTAAAGGGAGAAAACTGTGAACTCTCATGTGTACCGAAGCGTAACCAAAACCTATAACACGGAGTTAGTGATATTCAAAGGAGCTTTTCAAACACTTGTGGCCATGGCTTTGTCGCCCTCGTCGTCGAATCCTCCCGTCCCGACTTGAAACTGTCGACCTGCTGTTTGATGTGTCTGAGGAAATGAGATCCCCCAAACTGATTATTTGTATATTCTATTTTATTTTATTTTCTGGTCATATGACACTGGACTGTTGTGAAGGCACTTGGCTTGCAATGATAGCAGCACATACTGTAAACTGTTGGGAAAAAAATGACCTATCTTTGCTGTAGAATTGGACACACTACTGATGGAAGAGAAACAACTGTAGGCATCAGGAGAGGCGTTGTGTGCTGTGGGCGAGGTGGTGAGTTGAAGGATGGAGGGCCTGTATTTATATATAAATATCCATACTTCTGTGTATTATCCTGTAAACTATGTAGAAACTGACAGGAGCAGGGATGTGTTTTAAGTTGAGGCAGTAAGTATAATCCGAAGGACAGCATGAATGGGTGCCTTATGTTTGCTGTTATCAGAGCAGGAGCTAGTTATCAGTGCTCTGCTGAAAGTGCTGTTAATCACCACCAGACAGATGTAGAGGCGACCTCTCCTCTCCGTCCAAGGTGAAGAGGAGCCGTCTTGAAAGTGAATTACTGTCTTGTAAAGAATGTGACATTGAGCGCGGAGACGAAGAAGTCTCTTCAATTCCGATCTGTTGAGTCCTCAGCGAGATGAAAACATTTATTGGCCCCATTAAGGTAGAGAACTGGCATAGTTCAGATTATGGATATGAGCTTTTTTTTCCCTCCGTGAAGAGCATCAAAACTGCTCCGCTCTTTATCCTCCACCTTCAATTCTCCACTGCCTTTTGCTCTACATTCCCCTAGTGCTTGGTGGTGTGTATTTGCTGTATTTGCATTCAGTCTAAATGGAAAACATACATGCATAAATAAATGTCTCAGTATGATTCAAACATTGTCTCTGATTCCAAAAAGAGGGGAGAGGGATTTAATTTTGATCAGTTACCTATAATGAAGAACTTGGGGAAAAATGTATTCTTATTTACTTAATTATATGGCTTTCATATCTTAATAATTCATCATATGTAATAAATTGTTTTGTAATATAAGAGGAATGGATGGTATTGTTATTGTAAGGAAACAAAAGGAAATATACCTTGTTTTGTACTGCCATCTTATGGACAAAATCAGCACATATAACTGGGGTGCAAATTTTAAGAAGTTATTTTTGAGCTGTTGGTGCCATCTAGTGCATTTTCTGCTTCACTTCACTTATAAGTACTTGCACATTAACAGAAAATACAATAGTTTTTCATATTATTAATGGTCAGAAAAAACTATACAGGAGATTTACTACTTTGACCACTTTTCTTGAAAGGTGCATATCACAGATTTTGCACATCAGGATCAGTTCACTAGTCATGAGGAGTATTTCTACACCTATGAAAGCAGCAGTATAATGTGTTCTGTGGCTCTGCACAAGCTTTATCAAGTCTGAGGAAATAACCCCTGATGATGTCATACTGGATTATCCCAGGCTGACAACACATTTTTAACAGAAAGCCTTTTGAGTTTGTAAACTGTGGTCATTTACAATGCAGAGAGAGTCTAACCATGAGATGGCAACATGTTGCATCATAGGAAGTACAGTGGCACCCCAGGGTGGCCACATGGGGCCACTAAAATTCTTGGGGTGACATGCCAGAACCAAAAGCCAAAAGTTGATTATGCTGGTGAAGTATAAGCTCGTTGAACTTTTAGTAAGGAGAATTAAGGAATCACATACTGATATACTTTGGTTTTTTATTTCACAGTAAATATGACTAATTGTCTGATGTGCATAGACTTATAGGGGTACAGTTTTTACATTCTGAGTTCCACAACAGTGCTGTTTTATTGTGTTATGTATCTATACGTTCTTCAAATAGGCTGGCTGTACTTGACCTTAAAAGGACAGTTATACACCTTTAATTTAAAGGGTAACATTGTTTTAAGGAACAATACAATATTGGGAACAAGCATTTCTCAAGATTTAGAAGAGACCTGTGGGTACCCATAGAACACATTTTTATTCAGAAATCTCTGAATCAAAGAGTTCAAGGGAGCCCTTTGAAAATGGCCATGCAAGCTGTTCCTTTGTCAAAATTTAGCCCACCTTGGGAGCCTTATTAACCTTCTTTTTTGACAAGCAATGCCGACATAATATAATCTTCTGAAATAAGACAACCTAAGACATCCTTTAGTACTACTATCTCCATGCTAGCTTAAAGAATGAGTGAATGACAGCCGCTTAAAGCACTATTGTTGGCCTCCTAGCAACTGTATCAGGGCCGTGCACACCCTGGGCTTTGCTGCTTCAGTTTTGACCATTGCCACACAAAATGACTGGAGTACACCTTTAGTAAATGGTAAATGAGTATCTACCTCCCTTAACTGACTGTGAAATTCATTTATTTTTTTGCCATTTAATTATTCTGAACAAATGCCATGTCCAGAGGAAGATTATTTCTATATGCCAGTTCTCACATAGGTCACATGTATTGACGGACGGACCAACAGAGCTTGACATTGTTCTATAAATCAATAGTCTTTATTAACACAGTATAAACAACAAACAGCAACAGAGGAAACCCTCATGTAGAGCGTATATGGACAGTAGACCCAGTACATCGCAGAAGGGCTGACTGAGACAGAAGCATAGACATGGAGCTGATAGACGTGGTTCAGATTTCATGGTACACATACAGTATACACAAACCTATCGGATGCATGGACCTTGCATGTTCCTAAAGCCATTCAGTCGGTTTGCAGATGGACAGAAGATAGAGGACAAAGCACAGTCATGCTGAGCAACAGTTAGCTACAGTATGAAACAGAGTTATTACATAAAAACCAAGTAAATCATCTCTTTAGAAAGGTTCTTTTATATAAATGATTTGAAGTGTACAAAACAGTATATTACACATCTTTGATGCATGATTCTGAGCAAGACCCAGTAGCCTACAGCACACTTCCCTTCAAAGTACAAACTACTTAACTGGATTACAAGCTACATACAGACTGCACTGTACGTCTGTAGCACAGCAGTCCCACATGGCATCAGGAGACTATGGGAAAAGGAAAAGATCAGCAGCATTGTCTTTTAATAAGAATACACACCTATAAAAATGCACCAGGCCTCATATATTGCCAATATCCCATGCGAAACAGCGGAATGCCATTCAAACTAACCTCGGTATCCTCAGCATTGCACAAAGGATGCTGCCCCCCCCCCGATCCCAATCACATACAGTATCTATCAACACAGCAGCATGTAAACATCACCGCGGCTGCTTCATAGTTCTATGTTTCTAATGTTTTTGATATACATGTGATAAGTTAAGGCTCTTTAAGGACCTGAGGATTTTGAACATATGATGAGGCACACAGAAGGCAAAGAATAGCTCTAGACACAGGGCTAACTGAAAGAATGAGGAGCATGAGACAGCCACAAGGGTCCGGTCACCAGTGCAGTTCAATGGCCAAGGTCGAGGAACCCAGGGGAGATGTTCTCCAAAACAGCATGCTGCTATTTCTGGTAACAAGGTCAGTAAATATCACATGGATGGCTTTAAGGACCCCATCGACTTTTTGGGAATTCTTTGTCACCAGTGGCGGATTTTGCTATAGGTGACACAGACAGCCTCTATGGCACCACAAAGAGCCCCCCACCCCCCAGAAAAAAAATAAATATATATATACATATTTTTTTATTTTATTTTATTTTTTGAAAGAAATTGAGGGGAAAATTATCCAAAGATCTAATGATAATGCTAACAGTTGGTCTGTAGACCTGGCAATGCAGTTCACCTAAATTTTGTTGGGGGGTGTTGCCAGGGACACCAGTTTTGCTCAGTGCAGCACTGTTTGTCACCTCCCCCAATATGACTGACATCAAAAACATGGCATGTGAATGCATTTACATAAAGCATGTTAAAGGACAAGTTTGGCATTTATTTTACATGTATGCTGACAGAGCTATTGATTGCTGTCATCATTTATTCGTCCATGAAGCAATCCCTATGCACTTATAATGTAATTTACAGTTCAGCGGAAGCCAATAATAAACTTCAGAATTCTTCAATTAACAAAATCAAGTTGGTATCTTTGTATAGTTCGTAGCGTAGGTTTATTGTGATTGTATCATCCTAGCAACAAACTTACAGGACACATCCTGCTGCTAGGTTGCAGCAAGAAAGCATTTGAAAGAACACAATTAGGGGATTTTGTATGAAAACTAGAGTCACCGCCTCGCAGTTGTATTCCTCCACAAACCGATCAATTTGCAGTTACAGTTTACATTAATAACTTTAAAAAGCATGGATGCTTCGCAAACATCAATTCAGTATCTGACCAAAAGTCTCCCCTTCTGTTCCTGAGATATGACGCTGAGTAATGGCCAGGAAAATGTTTTTGTAGAACATTATGTTGTCACATTGAAGTTGACCTTTGACCTTTTAAATTAAAAAAAATGTCATAACTTCATCATTTTATTCTATTAGACATGTGACATTTGTGTGAAAAATTCCTGATTTATGGCCAAAAACATGTTTTGTGAGGTCACAGTGACCTTGACCGTTGACTTTCAACCACTAAATTCTAATCAGTATATTCTTGAGTCAAAGTGGAATTTGTGCCAAATTTGAGAAAAATCCCTCAAGGCCTTCTTGAGTTATTGCCTTCATGAGAATTAGATGGATGCAAGGTCACACTGGCCTTGACCTTTGTCCACCAAAATCTTATCAATTTATCATTACGTCCAAGTGGACATTTGTGCCACATTTGGAGGAATTCTCTCAAGATGTTTTTGAGATATCACATTCACAAGAATGGGACAAACTTAAGTACAGACAGACGTACATCAAAAAACGTACAACAAAAGACGTACAACAAAAAAAGGTGAAAAAGCTATTTGATTTTGCTAACTCAGACGGCTAAAGCCTCATGTTAGCCACATCTTGCGCAGTGCAGTCATACTATAAAGGGCCAGTATGGACAGGAGGAATAATTATAATGACTCATAACTCAATTTACATATGGAATGTGAATATTGCATTAAAACAAACTATCCTATACGGTATTAGCGACAGTTAGCATTATTTGATGAATGTGCACAGCCTGAAGCTAGTATTGTTTTCTCTTTTTCTCATGAGATATAAAAAGAAAACTTTAGAGTGAACTTTTTTGAAAACATTAAAGATGGCTAACTTCATTCAGTTTGCTAAGGCTAACACTTGACCAGTATGGTAAAGCATTAGCATATGCTGTCTGGAGACAGATCATTTTAAATGCTGATCCTCTCTTCACCTGCAGCACTTGATGAGATGACCAATAATGACAAACACCCATGTCGATGAAGTCCTTCGAGTGAAATATTTGTAAAATATTGCAGAAACAGAAATGCAGAGATGTAACAGTTAACAGTTAACAGTTCATTCACTTGAAGAAAAAGAAACCACTTCAGTCTGTTAGAACCAAAGTTACAAGTATCATCTTATTTTAGAAGATAAAAGGTGCTCCTTCAAATCACATTCTTAACCTCCAGACTGGAAAATTTGATGATGTTATTTGCCATGCACTTAATTGTTCTCACCCCAGTAAGCCCAGACTGACTTCAAATTGATTAAGGAAAAAAAAATCTATAAAAAGCTCAACATGTCATACAAAAAGATGCATATAAGACATTTTTCTCTTTATTTTATTTTTTTCTTATGAAAGCTGCTTTGGTAACAACATAGTCACGACATCGCTCAATCTCCTTTACTTAGCCTGGGTGCTGAAGGGGACTCGTTCCCTGTCATCTCAATGGCATGTTTTGTTTTTTTTTATTTCTTCCCTCTGCCTCTAAAATCTAAATGAATGGATCTAGTTACACCAGAGTGGGCTGTGTTTGCGTTCCGCCGTGGAGCTGTCTTCACATCAGATGCAACGTCTGCTGGGAGCTGTTTGTCATAAAGATGTCCGGGCTGTGAAAGACAGTGCTATTGTACTGAGGGCTGATAGAGTGGAGACCTTGGACGCTGAGCCGACTGCGTTTGGGCCTGAAAAGGTATTGAAAAGAACAAGGCTGTTAGTCTGCTCGCTGTGGGGGGAAAGAAAACACAGACTTTTTGGCATTTCATTTCTTGTATCAGCCGCCTCTCTAGCCTGCTTTAGTAATTACAAGCTGAAAACATTCATTTCCAAAAAATGCTTGAGTTATTACTTGAGCAGCGGAATGAGACACTGAAAGTATTCAAAATAAATTGCTCAACTTTTCGTGCAACGCTTGCATTATGGTGTCACGTAGAGGCCGTAATTACACAAATGTCTCATGTAGCACATTATTTCCCCACTCTCTCTGCTCCTTTAGAGTCGATGATAGCTAATCTGTTCTGGCAAGACAGCAGCAGGGGAGTGGATTATTCAGCTCAGCCACGAGAGAGGCACTAACTAGCTCTCCACTGACCTGGTAGCCTTGGGATAGTGATCTGCCTGCTACTGCTGCCTTCCCCTCCCTCTCCAAATGGCTTTATCTGGATGATATAATCCTCGTCAGTAGGCAAAGCGAGCTCTACAGAGGTCGTGTTGGTTTCCATGACGTTGGGGCGACTGTGTCGATTCTTCTTGTACAACACCTGAGGACGAATGGTTCAAGTCAAAATTCAGGCACAGAAGCAATAGCACCAAACACCATTTTCTGATAAAACCAAGCGTCTGAATGCTTACTTTGTAACCAGTGACCTCTGACTCATTCTCAAGAGCTTTGACCTGCTCCCAGTTCAATATAATCTTGGAGTTTGATGTGTTCCACATCACTTTAACTGGCGGCTGACTGGGTGCTGAGAGCAGAAAAACACATTATTCACCTCAATGAAAAGCTGCACAGTGGCAGAGAGTGAGTTATAATTAGATCTGATACTTACGGGGTTTTTTGGTGGTAACGTTGACCGTGGTGCTGGGAGGACCCGTCCCTGCAGTGTTATACGCCCTCACTGAGATGTAATATGTGGTGCTGCCTTTCACCCCGCGGATAATAGTAGATGTTTGATTTCCTACAGTCTTTTGCACACTGGCCGTGTCTTCCCTTTCACTTCTACTCCAGTACCTCAGCTGAAAAGCAACAGGGCACAACCGCAGACGTGAGCTCAGAAGAGAAAAAAACCAGGACAGACACTTTAAAAGCTTTCTGTTACACCCTGTCAATGAAGTGCAAACTGGAAACAGAGCGATGTGAACTCAGCTGGACGGAAGATGTGTACTGGTCTGAAAACAAGCTTCAGCAGCGTGTCACCTCGTGTACCTTTTGCTCACCGTGAGCTACGTGCCTCCGTTGTGCTCATCAGACAAGTGTCATGGTTTAACTTATGTGGTAAAGACAGGGGTCAAATATGCAAAAAAGAAAATAAGAAAAAAAAAAAGGAAAACGAATAAGAATCCTCAAAAATCCCCTGCCATCAACTTCCACTGATAACAGATTTTCTTTGTCACCCCGCTTGTCAGGGCTGAAATAGCTGGCACGCTTGACAGCACAAATATAATTTGTCTTTCCTCACAGGAACGGTTTGCTCAGGCCCTGCTCCTCTGTTGACTTTGAGTGGTCAACAATTTATAATTCTGGCACTTTATGCAGTCCTTGGATGAAAACAGCGCCTTTGTTCCCATCTTGGATTTCAATAATGAGCGGAATTAAAATGACAAGAACTAACTGAGCGCAAAGCCAGTGTCTGAAACTGCTTTGTTGTGTGGATTAGAAGCTAAACGTTCTATCCCTTAGAGTATTGCATCAGTACGCTAATCAGGGTGGTTACAGTACTTAGGTAAACAACAAGAGAAACACAACTAAACCCACAGGCATGGGACTAGGCTGGACCATTATGCATGCAGCAAGCTATTATCTCCTATGCCCAAGGTGCATGAGCCTGAAACACTCATCAATAATAGAAGAGAACAAGATTCAACAGCAGTTGCCATGTGCCTGCGCACGCACGCACATATACTCACACGCTTGCATCCAACATAAGCACACACACACACACACACACACACACACACACACACACACACACACACACACACACACACACACACAAACAAGGTATTTCATTTTAGCTCACCTCATAGCCCAGGACTCTTTTTTTGCTGGCATTCCAGGGCAGAGCTTTCCACGAAACTTCAATCTCGGATGCAGAGAGGCTCTTGGCGCGGACCCTGGTGGGAGCTCGGCCAGGCTCTGGAGTTAATGTATAAAGACTCTGAATGATTTTAAAAGTAACACTGAGCTTTGATGACCCCTCAAAGCGGCAACATCAAAACTGTTTCAAAGCTATTTCTTTCATCCGAACAACAGAGCGAGGGAAGTATGGGGAAGACGTCTGCAAGTGCTGATAGAAGAACGCTGGCTGCAAGATCACTGCTGCTGCTGTTTGTACCCTGCATGGATCTAGTCATGTACTCATGCATTTACAGTGGCTGAGCAAGCAGAGCTACTCCACTACACGTTGTGAATGACATTAAATTATACGCACCTTCTTCAGCAGAGTAGATAGTAGTAACCGGTCCAAAAGGCCCTTCCCCCTCATTGTTGTAAACCCCAACCTTCACATGGAAAGGCGAGAAAGGCTGAATGCTCTCATTTTTAAAGACGTATCTGGATGCTTCAGCGGATGGTACGGCAGCCTGCATCCACCCCGTGGCTCCATGGGGTCGAAAAGCTACAACGTAGCCAAAACCTGGTCCATTTTGCAGCTCCTCTGGAACTGGCTGCAGGAAAAATCACAGCTTATATTAAGACTAAATTCCAATGCATTTTTGTATATAATTATTCTCTGTGTATTTGTTTAAAACTCTCTATTCATCACTTTGTTAATGAATTAACTTTGTAATTCATTAATACAATGCATTTTTGAAAACTTAAGACTAAACATCAAGATGAAAGACATAGCTTTCAATTTTTGAGGCAATGCTTTGCCTCAAATAAAACATGCTGTACCCACAGAAACTATTACTGGACACATCCATTACACAGAACAGTGCACTCAGCATGATACCATAAACTCAGCTGTTGTCCAGACTGATAACATGCCTCATACATTTATAGCTGCAGACTTTCCATTCTAGTGGATAAACCCACCCTCCACTCTGGTTCACTAATAGATACATGCTCACATAAAAAAAGCACTTCATTTCTTCATTCTCTCTCAGCTCTGCTAGATATCTCAACTCTGGGTCAGTACGGATATGGCTACTTTGGTGAGCCTCTGAATTTCTATGAATATTTTATGAGTGTTTTTGGATTGGTCAAAAGCTTTTGATTAGATATCTGTACTATTTTACCAACACATAATATATATACATAATACCCTCAATGGAATCAATTACAAAATGCTCTCAAATTATATATTATGATCAGAAACAATTTATAAATGTAAATGTATGAACTTATATAGTGGAATTTACTTGTGAGGTCCCACAGGGATTGATTCTGGGACCTCTATTGTTCCTTATTAAAATGAATGACTTAATAACTGCATCTCCGTCTGTTTCCATTTCTTTGGTGATGACCCTAGTTTGTTTCTTTCATGTAAACTTTTTTCCACACTTATTTCCAAATAGATTAAATTGAACTTTCTTTAAATGCTAATAAATCTACTTTCATAATATGTTTTGCTGAAAAACAAAAGAAACATTGAGTTGGAAAATCATATTCATTTAGTTTGCAATAATATAAGAAAATCGATTGGTAAAAGTAAATAAAATGAGTAGTGCTTCTTTCACCTATGTTTATTAACACCCCTACAGTTTTTTTCCATACTTCACATATTCTATTGTCTTGGCTGGAATCAATGACTGTAAAATAGGACACATATGGCTGCTGCCATCTTGCACTAGTAATATCATTTGAACCAGAATCTGTGCAGTAGTGATCACCGTGGTATGGAGTTCCCACTCATACATCCGTGTGACCAATTGTGAGCAGCGCCAATGATCGTGAGTGCTTGAACGTCAACCCCCTTTTTTATAACATCAAATAACTAATTATATTTTAAAAAATGAACACTTAAACATACATCAGCATGATAAGAATGACCTAAAATGACAGAAACTATCTTTGGGGAAAATTAATTTGATGTTAACTTTAGTTTATTGCAGCCAGCCACCAGAGGGCAAGATGTTTAGCTACACTTTTGGGAAGCTGCCATGTCATTCATCTTTATTATATAGTCTATAGCTGGAACTCCCACAGACCTTTATAAGCTCCTTTCTTTACAATAATAATTGTGAGACGTGTTAAATCTGGCCCGTCTATCCCTGCTGCACTCTTCCATGGTTTGAATGTCCTTTCTATTTGCATACATGTAACAAAATTCACTAATCCACATTTATATATTGTGGCTTTCTTTCTCCCAGTGATTGACATATCTATGTATGTTGTGTATTATTGGCACGTTTTTTTTTTTTTTTCTATTTTAGTTTGTATGCTGTACAAATGTATTTCATTTTTATTCTATTAGTTTCCTGTGTTTTATTACATGCACAACTGAACTAAACTTTCCCTCTAGTGCCAACATCAAGCCAATATTTGAACCCTGTTATTATCCAATGCATAGATTGCTGAGGGGTTAAACCCAATTTTGCATACAGTGATAACCCCACCGCCACCCTCGGGACAAAAGTTACATTTTTAGCCCCACCACAGGTAACACATTAAACTTATAAGTTAAAATTAAAAATGCAACACTGCACCCCTGCTTTTATGTCCAAAGGAAAATGCCTCAGGAATTTTCAGAGCTGAGGCGGAGTTGGAGCTCTGTTAAGCAGAAGTTAGACTCTAATTGAACTCTTGCATATTGAAACATCAACACTGATTCTGTAAAACGTTTCACAGCGGGGGCTGATGATTTTGAGCAGCCCGAATAAATATAAGCTTTTGGAGCTGAACTGATATGCAGGGGCTTTGTAGGAAAGAAATAGAAAGACAGAAAGAAAGAAAGGGAAAACAATTTGAAAAAAGAAGTCGGGACTTCGAAGGAACCATTGAGTTTAATTATCTTATTGAAACCTCAAAAGCATTTTTCTCTCCCCTAGGGTGACAGCAGCAGTTATTGCCTCTCTGTTCTTAAAAATGAAATGCCATACATTAAGCCGTTCCGCTTAATGAAACAGAGGCCTGGATCCACAGAGAATAATGACGTCTGGCTCCCTCCTCCATGGGTGAGGGGGTCCCGAACAAGCTTGCTTACCTCCCATGTGATGACTAATTCCGAGCGACTGCCACCGCCTCCACTCACATTAGCTGGTGTGACCTTCGGAGCTGGAGGAAGAAGACAGATCAGCTTAGCCCTGTTGACTTCACACTGTGCTGAGAAGGCACATGTAATCATTTTCCATGTTGCTATTCCCAAACAGCAGAGAGAGTCAACTTGCTCACATATTTGAACTTCAACATCCAGAAATCCTGGAAGATATCAGCAAGCTACTCGCAGTGTATTTGCTGCTGTAGCCAGCCTGTTATGCTTTTAATACCAAAAGATATCAAAGGGAGCAAGACATAAAGACACACAAATGATCTTACCTTGATGAATCAAGCTCTCTCTGGGTACATTGCCATTACATTGCTTTTTATAGATGATTAGTAGTACTAAGTACCAACAATTTATGGAAACTTCATGTGAAGTATTGTTTGACATTTAAGATAATATGCTTGCCAAGTGTTAGAGCTACAGTTTAAAGACTGTATACCTGGTGTAGCTCTGTCCAGAGGTAAAAAAAAACATATGCCTAGAATTTTCTAGAAAATACTAAACTATTCCTTCAAGGAAATAATGAAATTAAGTTAATTATGTTTGTTTGAGAAGGGAAGAACAAACAAACGGGACACACACTTTTTAGGAGGCATAAGAAAAGTTTTCTTTTACGCTCATGCAGTACATACAGGTCCCCTTTGTCCTTGCTTGTTTCGATGGCTTGCTGGGCTCGCCGGTCCCAATGCTGTTGCTTGCCAGGACTCGAAACTCGTACTCCACCCAAGGGCTCAGGTCTATTACTGTAGCTGTCAGCCGGTGGCCCCCCACCACCTCAGGAACTGGCATAAAACACACAGTGCCCCCTTCAGTATCAAAAAACTTTGCGTGTGTGTGTGTGTGTTGTATGTGTGTGTTTGTCAGCTTAGCATCAGCTGCAGTATGTCCTCCAGGCTGACAGGCCTGGTAGGACTCCACCACAGGTACACAGGACAGGTGTAAATCCCACACAAGGTCATATAATGCACACACTAACTCAACAAACAAGGCAACAATTAGGTCAGCAAAAATGATCAAGGTCATGTCCATATATCGCACAATATTGACAGTGTTGGTTTTAATAAGAAAATCACTACTATTTTAACCAACATGATGTCAGGATAAAAAGCAGGGTTTTCCCCTACCATTGTACAGGCTGTTTTCATGCATTGCTTGTATGTATACCCAGGAAAAGTAAGGCACATATTAGTATATAACCCATGTAGTCGGGAAGTCTACAATCTCATAGCCAATGGGTTGTTGTGAGTAAAGAAGGAAGTAGTATATTGAGTAAATAAAGGAGGCAGGTTGGGGTGGTGGATGGGTCAAACAACACAGGACTTTCCCCCAGCAGACCAGTCTTTGAAACCATGCAAAACTAAGTGAATGCTGTGTTATTTTTTAGGTACATCATTAGCATGTTTCTTTTTCTTAACCTAACCTACACAACTTGCCGAAAGATGCCCAACCTAGGTAACCTTACATTGAGTACTTAACTTTACATGATGTACTGAACATCATTTTCGGGCCGCTAATACGTTAGATATCATGTGAAACATGTGGATACTTTACAGTACTACTGTAAGACCTGAGCGAACACCTGAGCCAAACGAACAACAACAAAAAAAACCTGCACAAAGACACGTTTGCTATAATTTCTGTTCACACTATTTCTGCTCGTCTCTCATGCTCGGGGCTCAGCTCCTCGAAACATACACACACACACACACACTTATTCATTTATCTTTTCATTTTCTGTATCGGCTTGTCCTGTTGAGGGTTATGGAGGTGCTGGGGCCTACCCCAGCTGAAACTGGGCGAGAGGCAGGGTACACTTACCAGACTATAACAGGGCTGACACATAGAGACAGACAACCATTCACGCTCAATTTAGAGTCACCAATTAACTTAACCTGCATGTCTTTGGACTGCGGGAGGAAGCCGGAGAAAGCCAACAGGTTTGAGCCAGGAACCTCTTGTTGTGAAGCAGAACAGTGCTAATCACTGCTCCACCATGCCGCCCTTTTCATAAAGGGTATTTACATTTTTTCACATTCCAAAGTCTGATTATTCTCAGGAATTAAGTTTATTGCTTTTTGAAAGGGTGTGCATGGATTTTTATAATAATACAACTATTTTATCAGTAGCATAAAATGGTCTTAAAACAATAATTCATTGCAATTCCTTTTGGGACAATATATCGTCCCCCAAAAGCAGTTATCATGACAGGCCGAGCAACGAAACAGGAGAATCACGAGAAAGAAATACAGTGACTATTAACTTTCTAATTTGACATTTCTTTGGCTTTGTAGTAAGATGTGTGACGCACGAAATACAGACATAAAAGAGAGAGGATTTCACCAGAAATGACAAGAAGTCAATTCATTCCTTTGAAGGTGGAGCTCTGTCTACCTGCAAGGTCATAATGTAGTTCTGTTTCAAATGTATGATCCTGACATGGTAAATCAATGAGGCCAGTAAAACTATCTGAGATCAAAGTGTCCTTAATTCACAGAAATGTCAATAGAACAAGGTATACAGTGCGGCATAAATGCACATTATACCAATCATGCGTGAATGCTGAGCCCCATTAAAGAGGATGTGGGGAAAAATTACACCAGCACTATCACTTAACTACACTATCAAATTACCGCCTTGGCAACAAGCTTCATCATCAGGATGAGAGCCACGTTTCAGGATTCCCAGGAGTCCGATAAAATGGCGGTCAATGGTCATGCTACAATTGCGTCCCATTTGGTGCTGGGGTAAAAATTACATCTCCGATATTCTCACAGGCGAGGCAGAATGAAGAGTGGCCCCCTCCATGTGATTCGAGGAGGCCATGGCTGGTTGGAGAGAGCTTACCTGTGGTGACAGCCTGCCACCCGAGGGAAAATGGTGTCCTGGCCTGGATGGTGTATGCCGTAATTGGACTGTGATTATCGGGACCAGGCCTCCAGGACAGAGAGGCTGTGGTATCAGTGATTTCTTCTACATGGATGCTGGTAGGGGGCCCCGGGGGACCTGATAGATGGCGTAGCCAGGCAGGGAAGAGGAGAGAGAGATAGAGAGACAGACGGAGGAAGGAGGAAAAGGAGGGGGGGGCGGTGGAAATGTAAATCAGGAAGAGATGGGGAGATGGTGGAGAGTGTCGCAACGGTTTTAGCACCTGCAGCTACTGTAGCGAAGTGAGTGAAACCTTTGGGAGCGATTTGGTATAATTAGACAGTAAATTTCCTTTAAACCTTGAAGAGAGAAATTTCTATTTGCCTCCCTTTTCATTCTATCCTTTTACTCTTTCATCAGTGAGGCACAATCACTCACATTTAGTCACTAACAAACTCATTCTTTCTTTAGCAGAAGATGACTGATAATAACTGTTTTTAAGCTTACACATTGGTAATATTGTCAGTAATCATTTTGAATTGAAGTATGTTTATTCCCAAAGAAAATGAAGAGTGAACGTCGTGACTCACCTCTGACAACCAAGTCCACAGCAATGGAAATGCTGTCCACCTTTGTTTGCACAGCGCACGTGTACTTCCCCGCATGCCTCAGCTGGATATTTCGAATCATAATGTCTCCTGCCGAATGCTGCTGTCATTCAACACATGCACAGTTACACATACACACACACACACACACACACACACACACACACACACACACACACACACATACACACATACACACAACGTCCCATAAGTAACATGGTAAGCCTCCAGCTATTGTAATTCAAAAACAATACTGACTTTCCAGCCACATGGGAACAAAACCAGCTGAACAGAAAGCTCATTCTCATGTATGCCAATCTCATGCAGCCTTTCCTTCTGTATTCTAAAAAGGACGGGGAAATACATCTCTATGTTAGGCACATGTGGTGCTTTTATTTTATCACTATAATTACAGAAATGTACATGCTCAGATAGCTTGATTTTGGTATGGAGCAGTTTCAGTTAAGGAGCAGCCTAATGGCTATGTCTGATAGCTAGTTCTTTGAGGGAGTCTTTTATTCTGTCTCTAATTGCCATTCCCACTCCTCCATTATCATTTCATCAGAGCAGGTTCTGTAATAAATTGGACATGCGGAAAGATGTGACACAATGGCAGTAAGAATTCTGTGGAGTGGCTGGTATCTTAATCAGTGTATGTGTAGATGCACAGCAATTCATTAGTGAGAGGAGGCTGTAAATTATGGTATAAGGAGCACCTAAATCACAGGAGAAACAGGAAAGACACCTCAGTGCGGGATTTTTTTCACTTAACGCCTGCAGTTTCCAAAGAAGCCTTGAATTTTTTATTTTTATTTTTTTTTGGTAAAAAATAAGCCTGCGTATCACATGCTGAGATGTAAGCTGCGAACCTTTTAAAGTATACAGCGGCTGACTGAGACTGGTTGCAGGGTGCGTATGTAAATTTCATTTTAAAATAAACCACAGGCAGCAATTTTCTGCCCATAAATAATACACTTGATACAAACATTCCCTCTGCACTGCGGCTGAATTTATTATGACCCTGCTAAAAGAAGAAAAAGGTACGATATTGATGTAGCAATGAATCTTCAGTCACCTCTTGACCTTTACCCAATAAAGTCTCTGAAGGGTTGAAGACTAAATCAATGCTTTCTATGCAGCAGAGCACAGTCGCATTAATACAATGAGCATTCTTCAACACACCACAATAAGGTTTTTTCTGTAACACTCATTATGCATTCTGGGTCATGATGGAAAAGCTGCCTGGGACAGTAAACGGGTATCTAAGGGACGACATTGTTGAATGACTGAAAGCTTATGGATAAATTAACATGAGGTGCTGTATGAATCACTACAGTAATTCGTAGTAAAAGTTGAATATCCTTAGAAGGTAACCTGTTGGCTCACAGTGCAGAATTGGTGATTTGCATGTAGCGATTTGGTCAGAGTTCTGGATTTGAACAGAAACTGGTGAGAAAGAAACGCCTGCCTTAAAATAAGGCAGCTCACAGTGATATTGTGCCTTCATGGCTGTTTGATGAACATTGCAACCGTTTATCAGGCTCCATTTAGGCGATCATTTCATTGTTTCAGTGTGAGATTTGGTGACAGCTTATAGAGATGCAGACGGATGGCTTTATCTAGAAACTGCATCTCTTTACTAGGCTTACGATATTTCAGAGGAGAAAAAATCATATACAGTTGTGCAGAGTCTGTTTTCATGATCCTGTGTGGCTGGTGAATACATAATTCTGAGTACACACACCAAATCCTGTATTGACACAGTTTCATATGAGTGAAGGCTGCCTGTATACACTGAGGTTTAGCACTAATGTACCATACAGTATCTGACATAAATCTAATCTAGAGTATTCTGATGGTGAACACATTCATACAGCATTACTGTGCGCTCTTCATTTCATGTAATATTGTAACTTTTTTTTTTTTTTTTTGTACTAATGCTACCTTAATTTTGCTATGCTAACGTGTCTTCTATGAGGGGACTTGCCCGTTCACAGTTTGAGACAAACACAGATAATATCTAGCTGGAGTTGCCAGAAGAAAATGTTGGCATTGTACGACTCTGCAAACCACAAATAATTTGTATGTTTAATACATGTCATATCAGTGTTTCCAAAGTGATGTAGTATATGCACTGACTGTAAACCAGTGGTGGAAGGGATGTTGGATGGCGTGGCATCTAGGCGAGATGCCTGCCAAGCCACAGACCACCGCAGACCAGTGTTCGATCTAACACACAACAAAATTGGTTATGTTTTAGTGAGTCACTGCTGTTTTTACATTAGCTTTTTAGACAGCAAACATGGGTGTTTTTTAAAGACGTGTTGCTGTTTTTCCCAACCACGAATACTGCCACAAAAAGTGGTTGACATCACCGCTTTTCCAGCGGGGATTCTGCCCCCAAAACTGGGGATTTTAAGCACTACGTGACTTTTTCCTAACCATAACCAAGTGGTTCTTGTGCCTAAACCTAACCACACATTAACCACTGTGTTGTTAAAACATAAAGAAACATAAAGTTTCCACATATTCGCTTAACGTACATATATAACTTATCTGTTTGCAGAAACGTCCAATGCCAACATGTTTCCTGGCAGCTGGGTTGCAGTATCACTACCTGCAAGAGCTGTCTTTGTGTAGTCTCTGTAGTCATTATCACTGCTAGCTGTTGTTTCTCACTGAAATTCCAAGTGTCATATTGGCGAGGTATAAGTTATGAGTGCTACATAAAATGTGTCTTGAAACAGTAATTTTTACTGTTTTCACCAAGTTGCTCCATTTCAAAATAGTAAAACTGTCCATACACTGTATGTATGAGCTTTGACTGCCCTGCTGCAAGCACACCCTCAGTTTTTTGTGAAGGGGAAACCTGTTTTTACAGCTTTCACAACAACACAGCCTTTTTTATAAACCGAAGGCCTGATAGCCTTGCAGGTTGTCAGAAACCATTAGAGATTATGGACTTACACCTCCCACTTTTTCAAAAAATCCACCGTGGCTCCCGAAGTGGATGAGCTGCTCGTTGAAGAACCAGGTGAACTTGAGCTCCAGTGACGGGTCGTGGCTCACTTGGCAGGGCAGGACAACGCTCTCCCCCACTGTGATGTCCAGCGTGGTCGGCAGGGTGGTGATAATGGTCGGCTCTGAAACACACACACCATGTACGTTCTGATCAAACACAGTGTTCTGCCCCCCTCCCTTTTCCAGGCATTATAATTCAGCAAAGGAAATGGCTTTGCAAAAAGCCAGGCCCTTCCATCATCCTTATGGATATGTCAGACTCAGTTAATAGAAGGATATATGGGACAGAGCACACAGCAAACTAGGGCGCACAGCTACAATAACTGGTATTAGTTTCGGCCTGAGCCAGTCTCTGTGGGGACTCGAAGACGTGTCTCTCCTGCATCCTGAGAAGCCTCTATGTGTCACTGCCAGCTCAGCCTTCAGCGTGGAACTCCCCCCGAAATTCCCAAAACGCACCGCTAGGAGAACAGTAAACAGCAGTGAGCACTTCTTCCAGTCGTCACCACTCTCTTTTCAAGCCTGCAGTGCATTACAATGGCATCACAAGGGAATAAGGCAAGCGTCCCTTATCTGCACTTGTGTGTGAGCAGCGGAGGAGGAGGGTGGAAAGAGAGGAGAGATGAGAGGGAGAGGCTTTGTTCTCAGAGTGTACAACACCTGTCTCCCTCTTGGGGGTGCTGTGATTACTTGGTTGAAATTACCACTCTGAGCACACAGACTAAATTAACCATGGCAAATGATCCCTGGACAGGCATAGATTCATGTAGAAAGTGCCGGCAGTGCAGTCTTCATCCAGAGTGAATTCGATACCTCCATTGTATTGGCCCCTTCCCTCCCCTCCCCGACACACACACCACCACCACCACCATACACTCCCAATGTGATTTATCTAGTCGTTTTGTGATATCAGGCCAGAATGCTATCAGCTGGTAGGTTTTGTCATATACACAATGAAAGTGTGTCTGAGAGCCACAGTTCTCTATTGCTGGGGCTAAATGGTGAGCGATGGCGGTGCAGTAAAAACGTAGTAATAACACACGGAGGTATTCAAGGGTCTGTGTCTACTCTGTCTGCTCTGTTTCTAAAGGCTGGCTACACCTTGTAGAGCAAGTGCAGGAAGCAAATAGAAAACCTTAAAAAATGTAAAGGGTAAAAAAAAACCCACACTTCTCTTGTTTTGCAGTGCTTCTCATGATGGTACTCGAAATGATGTGAGGAGAAGGAAATAGAAAACAAAAGGCTCAGGGAGGATCTGCAGGGAAATATTTGGATCCACAATCAAAAATATTTACTCCTCTATCTGTGCAACATGGAAACATACAATAAACATTTATCTCCTTTATTATTTCTCCAGCAGGGTTGGTGCATTTGCCTCTTTCCTAACATGAACTCCTCTCCTTGTGGTGTGTGCTTGCCGCTCTCTCCAGGGATTGACTGTGACAATGATGGTGGGAATATGCTCCCTTATTACTCTGTTCTGTCATCATTTGTGACAGATTATATGGACAACCAAGGTTGGTTACACAACCACACACTGGGCTCTTGAGCATAATTTGATTGATTTCTATCTTGTATAATGCCTTGTTACCTGCTGCCACTGTAAACCAGAAGATAGTAACCCACTTACTTAACGGGGTCAATCAGAGACGAGATGGAGAGTGTGTTAGCGCGCTCAGACGGACTGGTTGGCACCTCAGGAAGTGTTGCTGAGGTGGGTCAAACCGCCGTTAATGTGAGGTTTTGAAAATTCGTGCTCTCTCAACTGTCACCTGTTGTTACATGTCACAGTGTTAAACATGAATAATTAACCACAAGTTAATTAATTGTGTCAAACTGATGTGTGTCATGTAAACTACACTCATAAGTGTTCAAGGCAGGATTTCTCTAGCCAGGAATGAAAGTTTAAAACCATACTGACATTTTCACAATTCAAGAGAATTATTTCCAAAAGCTTAGAAATACCCTTGTGCTGATGGCTGTGATTGAGTGGTGGTTGTAACCTTCATGACTGATACTTTTGAACCTGTCTACTTTATCTTTTACGACTAAAAGAAATGACCTGTCCACACAAACATTATAAACAACATGATCTCTTTTTGCAACCCAATTGCCAGAAAATATATTGGCATTGTACATTTCTGCAAACATTGCCACTTTCCTATAGCCCCTTTCACACTGCCAGATTTACGGCGAATGTTGGGCCGTTTTGCCGGCAAGCTGCGAGCGTTTAGACACACAGAGCCGGATTGGCGAGTTGATCTGAGGTGCCCAATTTTCCGCCCCGTAGGGTAGACATATTGGCGGAACCCTTTCAGTTTAAACAGACCGAGGTGGCCTCCCGCAACGGGAGGGGCTATTGATGACTTGTGGGAGGAGCTGTTGATGATGCTGCACGTGCGACCCACTGGCGGTGGATAAACAGGAAACAGCTGATAGCAGGAATTAGCGAGCAGCTAGTAGCAAGAGGGAAACGCAAATCCGACAGACACTGTAAAAATGAGCAACTGGGGAGACAAGGAATTGCGCGCCCTCCTTGTCCTCACAAATGAAGAGGCCATTAACTGTCACATGACGGGAATGGTGAGGAACGGGCCAACTTGTGAGAGAATTGCCGAAGGACTGACCAGCCGCGGCTTCCCTCCCCTTGTCCCTTTTTACATCACACGCTGAACTACACATTTTGTTACTTGCTCTCGCCCCCCATTGCCCCGAAAAAGGCGCATTCTGTATTAACAAAATTAGGTAAGTGACATTTTCCTGCACTCCCCGCTTTTGCTTTTATACTGCCAATGCTGAAAGAAGACTGATTGGGCTTTCCTGCAAATTTGCACAATTCCTATCTAAAAAGGGCTTATGTAGACATCAAAGCTTTAGGTTTTAACAACGCTGTGGTTTACATGTAGTTAGGATTAGGCACAAAAAAACAGTTGGGTATTGATTGCTGGAAAAGCAGCAATGTCTCTGTGAAAAACATCCACTTTTCATGGCACTAACCCATTTGGAAATGCAGCAATGTTTTGGAAAAAAAAACAACAACAAACAAAACAAAAAGCTGCTGAAAACACAGCAAAAACTTGCTAAATCACGGTTTTGTTGCTAGTATGTTTTAAACAGTGGTCTGCAGCTTGGCAGGTGTCTTGCCCAACATACCATCCACCATCCCCTCCACTTTTAAATGATAAAGTCAGCTCATATACTACATCATTTTACAGACACTGATATGATATGTATGAAACGTGCAAATGTAACATATTCATGGTTTGCACAAATGAAAAATGCCAACATTTTCCTCTGGCTTTTCTTTGTCTTCTAAAACTGCCAAAGCATAACTTTTCTCTGGCCTCCTGGTTAAGTTTTGAATTTCTGAAAAATTAATGTTTTAAGACGTTCCCCAGTTAGAGCTACTTAATTTAGTGCTCATTATAGGGACATTAGAGACAGTGTTCAATTGGTTCTCTTCCAAGTAATTCATTGCAATAAAGTGCTTGCATACCTAGAGAGTCTTTAAGTTAGAGCACAGCAGGTCAGCTGAACAAGCAAAAATGTGACATTTGTCTGCAGGTAAGTATACTGTACATTTCAGCATATAAGTAGAATGAAGTCTTAAGTCATGATTAACTAATAAATATTAACTTGGGTACCTATTTTTGCTATTACCAGTACCACCACCTCTTCTCCGGAGCCTTTGTGCTCCACTGTCTCTCAGATTAACTCATATCGCAGCGGTGCCTGGACAGCGTGACGTGTGTGGTTGTGCTGCTGCCGTGGT
>NC_065529.1:4229740-4250087 GCF_006386435.1 Epinephelus moara
TGTGAGGCAAATTGTGATTTGTGATATTGGGCTTTATAAATAAAATTGATTGATTGATTGATTGACATCACATATTTTTGTTCTGGAAACCTCCTAGGAAATGATAAGGTAATAACAGACCTGTGAAATATTGCCTTACTAATAAAGAGTGCCATGGTCTCCTGTGTCAAAGTGACATGTTTGTTGGCCAACCATCAATCCCAACTTCCTCTATATAGGTGTTCTGAGAAGCTAAAACAATGCTGAGCAATATAATACCTGATAGAGCTCTTTAAACTATAGACCCCCGCCATTGTTAAATATTTAAAGGAATTGGCCACTTTGAAATGAAAATACAGACAGAACTTACTGACCCTCATGCCGACAAGAAGTCCAGTGTAGTTTTTGAATCCACCAAACTCGTTCGGGGTATCAGAGGATAACAGCTAGCCGGAATAACAGCTACACTTGAAGTGCATGGAACCCACATTTTGAAAATGTAATAAAACTACGTTTCAAAAACGTCAGAACGATTCTTCCGTCGTAATCCAAGTGCCCTGAAGCCGCGGCATGCAAAATTGACTTGAAAAGGCGGAATTTACTCCACTTTTATAGCATCATTTCTCACCATGGTCAGTTAGCCTGCCCTGCAGGCGTGCTAGCACCACCACTAGCCATCAGTTAGTCTTGCGCGGAGTAAATAAACCTTTAAAGGAAATGGCCACTGACCCTAATGCTGACAAGAAGTCCAGTGTAGTTTTTGAATCCACCAAACTCGTTCAGGGTATCAGAGGATAACAGCTAGCCGGAATAACAGCTACACTTGAAAATGTAATAAAACTCCACTAATGCATTTCAAAAATGTCAGAACAGCTCGTCCGTCGTAATCCAAGTGCCTTGAAGCCGCGGCATGCAAAATTGACTTGAAAAGACATAATTAACTCCGTGCGAGACTAGCTGATGGCTAGTGGTGGTGCTAGTTCTCGAGTCTCGTGCGAGTGTAAACACAGCACGTCTGCAGGGCAGGCTAACTGACCACAGTGAGAAATGATGCTATAAAAGTGGAGTAAATTCCGCCTTTTCAAGTCAATTTTGCATGCAGCGGCTTCAGGGCACTTGGATTACGATGGACGAGCCATTTTTGAAATGCATTAGTGGAGTTTTATCACATTTTCAAGTGTAGCTGTAGCTGTGGAGTTTGGTGGATACAAAAACTACACTGGACTTCTTGTCGGCATGAGGGTCAGTGGCCATTTCCTTTAAAGGTCTAGTGTTTAGGATTAAGTGCCATAGAGTGGTGAGGTTGCAGACTGCAACCAACTGAAACGCCAATGACCCTATCTAGAGCCACTTTTGGTTTGTCCATTCTGAACTACTGTAGAAACAACATGGCTGACTTTGTAGAAGAAGTCCGCCTACTCACTCTAAAGCCCTGTTTCCACCAAACATTTTCAGTGTGGTACCTTTGGAACCAAAACTAAGCCTTCAGACATGGTACCTAGACCCTAGCATTTCCACTGCACACAGTACCCTTAAATGTGGGCGGGGTTGTTGTCACTCATTGCTCCGTCCAGCATTCGCTGTATTTCCTCATTACCAGTGACACAGATGGAAGTCTGCACTTTGTTTATCATCCACAGAACAAGGCTGCACGCCGACATTTTCAGAGCAAAATAAAACAGGCTGCAGTGAGAGTCTCTCTCCATGGGATATTTAAAAATAGCGGGTTTGTGCATTTATTCCTTCTCAGGCAAGCTTGGGAATTAAGTGTTGCCATAGCCCATACGACACTCCTCAACGCTTTGTTTTTTCTCTGAGTGAGGATTAGAATATATTCTGTCACATAACCCGGCTGAAATTAATATATACTGTATATGAACGCTTGAAGATCCACTCATTACTAAAAGTGTATGTCACATAAAAACTAAAGTAATGGTCAAAGTTGTCACATGGAATATTTAAGGTGTGTTGATTGATTCACGTCATCAACTCATGCATTGAGTAACATTACAAGTAAACGTTCCACCTTAAAAGTCACGGGCAGTTGGCCCAGTGAATAAAGTTATTTCTTCTCCAACTCCAGCTGCTGTGAGAGGCAGCAAAACATCCTTTCATTTTATAGTTACAGTTTACTGATAAAACTCTCCATGGTATGAACAGTGGCTACACAAACCTCAAAACCAGCCCCAACTCTACCAGAGTGACCATCTGCTACTGACCAATCAACAGACTGCGGTGTTCACAGCTCCACCTTTTGGTACTGGATCTGTGTGCTAGGTACCCCAACAGAAGGGGTGACCAAAAATGGGGACAGTACGGAACGGTTCCATTGGTACCATCCACAACTTTTCACAGTGGACACAGGAAAAAAAGCGTACCCAACTGGACTGTACCGTACCATACTCCTCGGTGGAAACAGGGTTTAAGGTAACAAAAAGACAATAATTCTTAGTGTCAGGTGATTATAAACTAAGATATACCCCTAAATCCTACTCACAGGACCATTAAATGAATGAGAAATTGATGACTATCTTATATTCAAGGAACAAGTTGGACCACCAACCTTAAACAGCAGAAACAATCACATGCCAATACAAAGCACAGGAAGTGAAGGAGGTGTGGGAGCCAAACAAATGACTTACTGACAGTGGCTCGCAGTGGGGACACTCAGAGAAGCTGCACAACCATAACATATGGTTGACCAGAAAACAAAGCGAGCTAACAGTTACCAAATGACTCCCTGCTCCTCTCAAAGGCGCACTGACATGCCTCACATGGCCAGTTTCACCACTCTTCCCTCAAACAGCAGCCATCATGAATAATGCTTACACTCCTCTCCCTCCTCCTGTGGAGAATCCCTCCTAGCTTTAATGGTCTAAAGCTGTAATGTGTAAGCGTGTATTCTCCTTGAGTGTATAGACACTCTGTAGTTTTCCAGACAAGGTGAGTGATGTGAGCTTGAATAATGCATGGAGGAGGGCATCGGAGAGCCATGGGCCACGTGAGCCGAGGATTCTGAAAACAAATCTAACAGAGAAAGGTTCACCCTCACCCTCTGACTCCTTCAAAACTGAGATTCACACAGATGATGCAGAGGCATGAAGGTTCAAGACAAACACAAACTTATAAAGGATAAGGTTTTTCACTCACAGGACAAAGGCCTTTTCTAAAGTATAATCTGGTCATTTTGGAAAAAAAGTGTGGTGACCTTTATGAAAAGAAATCATTCCATCCCCAGTTTTTCCTCTCCTTGGTTTTTATCAACAAACAAAGAAGGATGATTTTATCAACACAGTACAAACTTACACATTTTTCTTTTGAACACCACTTATCCTCCAAAGCACAAATCAGAGGTCTTTCAAGGGTGAACTTCAGTTGCCAAAAGGCGTTGTATACATCGCTCAACAGATACATACAAGATGCACTCAATACTGTATTCTTAGGGCTGTGCAGTGGCACATCTGTAGCAACCTGCTGGTGATCACTGACAGATGGCTGCTCATTATTTTTCTATATGGCTGTCAGGAGGCACACGATGCACTTATTTCACGTAGTTGCTGACAGTCGACGCGGACAAAAGGGTTTGCTTGGAAAAGCACCTCCCAGATGTTGGTTTAAAACTGGATTGTTTTATGGTTCATGTCAGAAAATTTATCTTCTGTCGTACACCTCTAAAAGCCAAAAAACTAAAGCAATGACTAGTGCCAGGAATTAAATCTCATATAATCTTTGAAAATAGTTTTTATTTAATTAACAAGACTTAACGGGCCAGAATTCTCCTTCTTTAGAAATGGCCTCCCTCCCTTTCACTGCTAAAATGGGCTGCTTCCAATAGTTTGTAACCTTACAAAACCAGCATTTACTTCTCCTTTTAACATCTCTTTCAAACCTTGTCTTAATTTTTTTTAAACTATTTATGTCATTTTTCACATGTTCAGCTGAGTGCAATGTCTTCCAGCAGTCTTTCTAAAATGTTCACCGTTAACCCTGTATTTATACAATAATTGCCTCTTGCACTTCTCTGTGGTGGCAGGCTTTTCAAGTGTGGTCATTTGTAACAGCTTAAAGCCGCTACAAGGAACTTTTAACTGGATATGCAAAAGTCTCTAGTTTCTGCTAATGTCTGTGCGTGACCTACAACAGCAAATGAGACCATCGGTGTGAAGATAAGCTATATCTATATAGTGTATATCCATACCTTTAGGAAACTGTCTCCGGGTCCGCCCCAGGTCGCTTCCAGGACGAAACGATTTACGGCACTCAGATGGCACACGTCAGGAAATCCTTCAGGATAAATGTTATGTTCGCTAGCGATCTAGCATTTACCAACCCAATCCTGGCAGGAGCCAGCTGGTCCACAGCATTAGCTGTCCGGGCCGACGACAGGTACCAGCCAGGCGTCGACAGGGTCCAGCGAGTGCCGAGAAATAAAGAGGCGAGGCACCGCTCCATACTCAGTCCAAGAAGCCGTGGAAGTGCTCGCCAAACAGGCCTTCAGCCTTACCAGCTGACCGCTGCGTTTACCCCGGCGGTGGTGGCGCTTACGCCGGAGAGGTGGAGCTGGGGCGCGGCTGAGGTGAGCTGGGATCCCCGATAGGAGCGGGGGCAAAGTTTTCCCATCTTGTTGTTTCATTCATCCCCAAAACAAACACATGCGCCAGGTAAGCGTCTTTACGACAATACGCACTAGAGCTCATGGGAAATGTAGGCTTCATTCCGGCAAAACACTACCGCTTTTGTCCTCAGGGTCGCCAAAATCAACTCAAAATTAAAGTTCCTTGCAGGGGCTTTAAAATAATTTTTCCTACTAACAGCATCCGATGCGACATCATGCGTGTTCATGTAGTTCAACTACACTCTCAATGGGTAGCCTTGGCAGCCAAATGGTTACAGCACTTCCCATGTAAGGGGAACATCCCTGGTTTGATTCCTGTTGTTGCATGTCATATCCCTCTCTCTCTCTCTCCCCCATTTCCTGTCTGCCTATCAATCAATCAATCAATTTTATTTATAAAGCCCAATATCACAAATCACAATTTGCCTCACAGGGCTTTACAGCATACAACATCCCTCTGTCCTTATGACCCTCACAGCGGATAAGGAAAAACTCCCCAAAAAAACCCCTTTAACGGGGAAAAAAATGGTAGAAACCTCAGGAAGAGCAACTGAGGAGAGATCCCTCTTCCAGGACATTGTTATCTGACCAATAAAAGCAAAAAAGACCCAAAAAATCTTAAAAGAAGAAAAAAGAACATACTCACAATATAAATTCTAACATGCCGATGTTCAGTGAGTACCATTTAACCATTTTCACCATTTTATAGGTGCAGTGTGTAGAATTTAGATGGATATATTGGCAGAAATGGAATATAACATTCATAACTATGTTTTCATTAGTTTATAATCACCTCAAACTAAGAACAGTTGTGTTGTCATTTCCTTAGAATAAGCTGTTAATATCTACATCAGGCCCCCAGTGAGTGCACCGGACTTTGAAGCCAATTTGACATAGTGGCCAAACCATGTAACTACAACTTCTGGGTCCATCTCATTATGCCATTCAGCCCCAAAAGACTTTCCCATAGATTTACATTGGGAAAGAGACATCTGGTTAGTAGATACTTTATTTGAGCGTCACAATCTCCATAAAATTACTTTTTTCACTATCAGGATTTGATCCATTCGGTCAGTTAACAACCTGAATGTCTAGAAAAGCTGCATGATTAAATCATTTTATCCTCGCTCAAGTTATCAGAGGGCTAAACTGGATGTAGCAGAAAGTCAAACTTTTCTGGCTTCCTGCACCACTAAGCAACTAAGAATACATTGCGGGTTCATGTTGTTTCTACAGTAGCCCAAAATGGACAAACCACATGCTCGCTCTAGATAGGTTCATTTGTGTTTTTGCGTCGGCCATTTTAGTTCTCCTATATGCTTGGCACATGGGAGAAGTTTCAGTTGGTTGCAATCCGCGACCTCACTGTGAGATGCCTCTAAATCCCACACTGGGCCTCTAACTTAGCATATCAGCGTGCTAACAGCCAACTAGCATTAGACACAAAGCGCAGCCAAGGGTAAAAGGACTAGTTTAGCAGGTATTTGGTCACAAACCAAATCAGTATTGGACGAGTTATAATTCTGAACTTATGATGGTGCTAAATAAAAAATTAAGGAGTCACCAAAGCGATAACAATTACGGGAAGATAAATGTCCGTGCTGAACTTTATGGGAATACATTTAATAGTTGTTGAGACATTAAATTAAAAATGACTAACAGTACCATTGCTAGAGCCATGCCACCAGCATGCCTAAAAAGCATCAAATACCTTAAAAACAAATGCAATGATGTCGCAGTGCTGGAAAGATGAACTGCTGTCAGAATTTCCAGAGGCAAACAGAAGTGAACGCAGCACGATCTCAGAAGTTTTGAGTTCACTGACCATCTGTAATGATCGGAGGCAACCCTAATTACAACGGCTCATCTCCAGTGTAATCAAAATTCAGGGAGCACGTCTATAATCAAGTGCAATTAATCTGCTAATATCCCCCCAGTGTTGGAATAATGGGGACATTAACAGGCCTCATCTGTTGTGACTGCTCCTCCACTGTTTGCTAGGTGGCTTATTCACAGCAGGAGACGCTGAATGCTTTTTGACAGGTATTTTTCAGCATTCATATCACCAAAGTCAATTTGAATAAACTACTGTCATCTCCCATAAGGGCTGCTACCGCAACACACATTTTTCCTCGCTAAACAGGTTTCCAATCCTCAATGAAATAGTGCATGTAAATTACCCCATCCCATTTTCCAAACAATATCGATTGTGACAGAAAGGCACATGATCATATACAGGAACATTTGTACATCAGCTGCAGAAAACAGCTTTAACATATGATGATGGAAAGGAAGCGAGTGAGTAGGGGTGTCAAATAAAGCCCATATTCCCTTTCACAGGAATAATAAGTGGATAACGGCGCCGTCTATTTATGCTGAGAAGACATACGCGGGTGTGTTTCCTCGCAGCTTGATTGGAAAATCACATATAGGCCATCAACCTGAACCTACAGAGAGAGCGGCAGGTTTCACCCCCCCGCACACATTGATTGGCTGGGGGGTTCTGTACCATTTTCATTTCACAGTGTGTGATAAATGGGCAAAAGGAGAGTGTAGAGTGTAACTGGCAGGGTGTTGCAAGGCTGTGCTTTTTGTTATGCCTCCAAGTTGAGCGCTGTGCTTAAAATTCCACATCAATGAACATGTTCATGTGCGAAAATACAAACACACTGACATTTTATACTGTTAATTTCTTCATTTCAATTATGCAAAAGTTACTGATTATTTCTGTTGAAAGGCAGAGTCGTCAATGGGAGGCATCAGCATAAATCAGCAGCAAGGTGCACTCTAAGCTCTCCCCGCATCCTCGACTGCTGCCGACTTTCAAGCATTCATAATATATTAAATCTGTCTTTTATAATTCAACAGAAAAAGGAAACATGCCTTGATAGTGATTTACAGAAGAAAGAACTGCTCTAGTTTTTTCCCCTTTTAATTCCATTATCCAATTTGTTTCTGATTTAAAAAAAAAAAAAAAAAAAAGGAATTACTGTATAGATACACAGTATAGGACATTCCTCTTCGCATTTATTTACGTGGACTTGAATCAGTGTTTTTCAAAGTATTCAATCAAACACTTGCTTGTGGGCTTAAACATTAATTCATGTTTTAAAGGAGCTACTTAGAAGAAAAAAACAAACTGATATTTAAGCAGGCCGCTGTGCTGTTGACACGGCATTTCAAAGGCTTTTACAGATCGCTAACTTGCAGAAGAAAGACAATTTAATGGACTGAACCTTTGAGCAAAAATCAAGCAAAAAGAAGAAGAAGAAGAAGAAGAAGAAGAAGAAGCAGCTCTGTCTCAGAGACTTTATGAAAAAATGATTTAACGTCAGAGAGCGGTGGAAAACAGCACTTCTCATCATATGGTCTGGAGAACTGAAAGGATTTTGGCACCACAGTATTAGTTTTTTCTTTACCCTGTGCTATTCATTATCTAACAGGTGAAAGGTCTCCTGAACACCATCACAGGCACATGGTTAGTGTTTGCTGCTTGTTTACATGTGGTTAAACTGAGCAGTATTCTCTCTTAGGCAGGTGAATAAAGGCTCTGAGTGAATCTGCCGAGCACGATCTTGCCCACAGGGTTTGTCTTGACATCTCAAAATATGCTGCTTGTAGTGAAACTGAAATGCAGTGGCAGCTGTCTGATTTGCCCAACAGATTTAAAGCTAAGATACCAATAATCTGTTGAAATATACATGTAAATCTATACCAAACCTGTGAAATATGAGGCATGCACTTTTCTCCCTGCAGCCAGTATAATGAAGATCAATAAGTCTATAAATCTGCACAAGCCAAGCGATGAGGAAGGTCAAGGAGGAGCAAATAACAATAACACAAATGAACTGTGCAACCTCTGTGAAAAGGAGGTCATGGCGAGGGTATAGTTCACTGAATATGTCAGCAAATCCCCCAGGAACTAGAGGAGGTGCGAAAACTATCCCCTGTGGAAATAGGACAGAAAAACAGCAGTGCAGAGAATAAAGCCACCCACTCCACTGCACTTTATACCCAGCTCACCTTCAATTTCAATAAAGGTAAGGCAAGTTTATTTGTATAGCTCATTTCAAAGTCAAAGACAATTCAAAGGGAAAGTAGTAACATTAAGAAAGAAAGACAAACAGCATGAAAATATGAAAATGTAAACTTAAAGAATAGACTTTTTAAAGGAAATTAAAACTTTAAGAACAGAAACAAAAAAATAGGATGGGAAGGCGAGGACTGTGAGATGGTTCATGGTATTTAGGGTCCAGTTAAAGGCAGTGCATAATAACCTGGTTTTTAACCTGGTTGGTGCAAGTCTAATATCCTTTAGAGGTTTGTTCCAGCTCTGTGGTGCACAGTAACTAAACGCTGCTTCTCCATGTTTAATTTGCACTCTTGAAACAGTTAGAGAGGCTGAGTGGGTTCATATGGTGAAAAACATTCAGATTAATTTCGGTCCTAAGGCATTGAGAGATTTATAGACAAGCAGCAGAACTTTAAACACTATTTTTGATACACTGGAAGCCAGTGAAGAGATCTGAGAACTGATGTAATGTGCTCAGTTTGCTTGGTCTTTGTTAGGACTCTTGCAGCTGCTTTCTGAATGAACTAAACTTCAAGTGTGTTTTTAGGGAAGATTAGAGAGAGGACCATTACAGTAATGTATCCTCTGAATATGCTCTGCTTTAAGATGATAGAATATAATTCTGACTTTGTAATTGGTTAGATATGCCATTTAAAGTTTCTCTGAGTTCAAAACTGCACCGAGCTCTCTGACTTTTAGAGACAGATTGAGTTGAGATGGACGTTAACTTTCAGTCTTCTCTTGCACCAAAGATGGCTATCTCAGTTTTGTTTGCATTTAGCAGGAGAAAGTTCAAGCACATACAATCATTTCTTTGTTCGTTTCCCTTGCAAAGAGAACCTATTGGACTGTAGTCACTTGGTGACAGAGCAAGGTAAATTTGGGTGTCGTCTGCATAATTATGATAGTTGATGTCATTGTTTTGTATCTTACGGCCAAATGGAAGTATGTAAATGTAAAACAAAAGAGTTCCCATCATTGAGCCTTGGGGAACCACACACATCATGTTGAGACAAAATTGTTCCTGTGCTCAAACAACCTATTCTCATCCCCAGAGCATCAAATATGGCAGCTTTGCCAGTGGCCCTCAGTGTCTAACACAGATACCCAAGGCAGCCTTTTAGCATATAATAATAATAATAATAATAATAATAATACATTTTATTTAAAAGCGCTTTTCTGTATGAAATGCCAGACTTTCAACTAACTCCAATGCAAACCCATCCACTGCGACAATGTACGATAAAGAGCAAGAACGTCAACATTGAAATACAGGACTTTCACCTAGGAGACCACTGTTCAAGTGAAAATTTGGGATTCAAGTGAAGTGACATAACAAACATACTTAGTTCAACCCAAACCATGATCTTTGTTCTCAACCTAGCCAAGTAGTATGCCGCTTACTAAAACTGTTGCCAAAACATGCATTTTCTATAAATACAGCAGTTTATTTTGAAAGGAAACTGTAGCATGTAACAGGTGGAAACTGATAAAGGTGTACCTAGAACATCATATTTTGAAGCACTAGCTGATGAATGTGAGAGATGGATGCTAGAACATGTTGCCTGAACATATGACTTGAACTACTTCAGCACTGTTCCCGAGAGCCCAGCCCAGTTCTCCAGTCTGCCCAGTAGTATTGTAAAGTCAAATTTGTCAAAAGCAAATTTAACAAAGTAACCACTTAAGATTAAAAAGTTACTTAATTGATACAAGAGAACTTTTCTGATTAATTAGAAAGAACAGGTTTCATATCGGTCTGTAGTTGGTAATCACAGATGAATCAAGGCTCTCTAGCACCTTTAATTTTATTACTAAAGAGGTCAGCAGACTTGTATTTCTCAGTGGAAAACAGTTCAGATGCAATTGGCATGGGTGGATTAGTCAGCCTGTCAATGGTACTAAAATGAGTATGGGCATTACTGATACTGTTGCTGATGATGCTAGAGAAGAAGGATTGCCTAATGCTTCTCAGTTCTAAATTGCAAATGTTGAGTTTCACTTCAAATGAGTTAACGTGAGCTAACTCACTAACTCAAAAAGTCAGCTTTTTCGCATTTCCTTTTTAAGATCATTATTGATTCATCATTTCTCCATAGTGCATTTTGTTTGCCAGATAATGATTTAAGACTAGCAGGTGCAGTGACATTGATGGCATTCTCAATTTTGCAATTGAAATAGTGTAGAAGCTCATTTACAGAGGGGAAAGTGAGGGCAGACAGTGCAGAGATAGCTTCCATGAACAATGCACCTGTATTCTCACTGATGCACCATGTTTTCAACAGTTGCTGATCTTGTGTAGACTGAGGGAATAATGGACAACAAATCACAAAAAAACCCCTAAGTGATCTGATATTGCAAGGTCAGCTACGTAAAATAACATTTGAAATAATACACTTAGTGATGGTAAAATGGTCACTTGCTCTGTTACGAAGTATAATAAGTCACAGTAGCACAGCAAAAACACAATCCCCAGCCCAGATAATCTCACAACACGGCAATTTTCACACAGCATATCCTCTGACAGTGGAGGCACCGAGGCAGTGAGCTGAATGTTTTCAACACCTCTGCAAACAGACACGGCAACCAAGGTGTGTCTGTCTCTCTGGTGATGACAGAACAGAGATAAAGCCCTGCTCCTTATGACTTATCAAAAGACGAAGAGAATGAGGTGGTTGGAGGCTTCAAAAATCAGTGTCCTTCTCTGTGTTGGTCATGTTTTATTTATAAAATCGAATACTTCAGGTTAGTTTTTTTCTGGGAGCAGAATGAAACATCAAGCAACTCTACATGCTGTCAGAGTGAAAAACATGCATTTGAAAAAGGTGTCCAGTACTTTATTGGTCAGGGTCCCTGCTGGCTGAACTGCAAAAGAGACAGTGATGAAATTTAAAGAGGGAACAGGAAATACCTTTAACTGTGACGCTTCCTGTGCTGCTTGCTATGCCGAACTGATTTCTTGCCACACAAGTGTAGAGACCTGCATCAGATTTGGTTGCATTCCATACCCGAAGGTTACCGTTGTCCAAGATGGTGACCCTGTAGTTAAAAAACAGAAAACTTAAATTATTGCTGCAGCATCAGCTTGTACTTTTGTAAAAATGCTGCAATGCACATATCGTAGAATTTCAACTGTGTGACAAAGGGTTGACAAAGCAGCAAAGACAAGTGACTAACACAGCAAAGAACATTTCTTAGTGTCTCTAATTAAATTCTGCTTCTTTGCAGATGACAACGATGAGAAATAGGATTGTATTTTCAGGGGTGATTAATTCAGCACATGCCTTTAAGATATCTAGGACAACAGTGGCTCCATGCCCTTTATACAGTGGCCACAAGTGCTTAAAAAAAGGTCAAAAGGCCTTAACAAAACTTGACATTTTCCAAATAACAAGCAAAAATGGAAATTGTGCCCTTGAAAGCAAGGTACTGTGGGAAATCAAGGGTGGACCAGCTCATCAAAGCACGCTGAATTTTAATTATGTGCAATGCTCTGCTGAATCTGCAAACTGTAAATATGAAACGGCGTCAGCCTGATTGTGACGGGGGGAATGATGTGTGGCCTGTAAATTGCTCTGTTCACCTACGAGTCAAAGGAGTCACAGCGAACGGATTCATTCACTGTGAGATGGCGACGAGGGTTTTAGAGATTCAAGCAAAGTCAGGAATGCAGACGGAGAGGTGATGTTATTTAATCACGTTTTTTTTTTATTTTCATACACAGATACTGACATGTGGATGAGTTTACAAATATGCAGGAACACACTGACAAGTGCTACAGTCAATATTTTTCCTCTTCACAATGGATCAAATGACTGTGTGTATTGTGAAGGGGTCACTTGAAATGACTAACCCACAGAGAATTGTCACTGGACTCTGCAGTTCCCTTCAGCTTCAGGCTCTGCCTACACATATATTTTTAATATATGATATATTTTTTGAACAGATATTTTCCCCCCTCTTTTTAAAATAATCTATGTACACAGCCTTGACTTCACAAAATATCTCCATCCACACTAGAATACAAAAACAACCCCAAACACTTGCTTGTTAGCTATTTTCTAGAGTCTCCCCTCGTTGCAAGGCATATAAGTGTACAGGCAAATGTTACCCTTTCCAAAACACCTACTGGAGATCTCCTCACCACTGAATCCCCCTCGATATAAGGACAAGGGAGCTCACTCAAAGAGTGATGCTCTGGACTTGCGTAAGTTTTCCTGTCAGTCTTTTCTGACAACAATACCACAAAACTGTCCCATCATTTGCGCGTTCGACCCCGTTCATGATCCAAAACTGACGGCCTTTAAGCCATGCACGCTGAGGTGGAGCAAATATTTTTCTCAGGAGTCGGTACAAACCAAAGATGGCTGCGCGCTTGTGTGCAGCTGCTCCTGGCTCTGCTGTTTTTAACATATAATGACAATAAAGCTTACACATGCATGTGGTTAGCTTTAGGAAAAAAGAACAGGGTTTGGCTGAAGTGAATACCAGCCTCCTGGGTGAAAGTCGATGGTTGATCCGCACAGTCACATGACAAGCCTTTTTTTTTCCCTTACAAAAACAGTGTCATATTTTTATGATCACTTTTCTAGACAGTAGTATTTACATTCATCTATCTGACAGATTATTGACCATTCCTTTAACCTCACAATGCTCTAACTGTAAAGCACCAGTTAAAACAGTTTGTCCCTACTGTATTCAAATACTTACATGACTGTATTAACAGTGTACCACGGCCAAGGTAACAGACCCGTTGTAACAGCACTCTAGCTTTCTAGACTGATGTCACTCCCTCAAATTAGCTCTAATGTATTCCTCCACTGCTTTTGATTGATTGGAAACAACCATCTGACAGTTAAAGATAATTGACGGTGCAGTCGGAGCTGAAGCAGGGGAGTTTAATAGCCATGGTAGAAATCTAAATGACACATGGCACTGAAAACAGTTCATCAGCTTTCACTGTTATGTGAGCAAGGTGTTTTCCTTGTTTGCACCAGTGATGCATTTAACTAGATGTACTTGTGAAATGCGGTTGATACTGTGTGACATAGTGTTACATCCCCCACCCCCTTTTAGTGTCAACATAGGGTCTTTTTCAAGCTGTTGATGTGATAAGAAAATGCAGAGACAGTTAGTGTAAGAGAATCTACTTCTAAAACCACATGGTGCTGCTGAGTGCAGACTTCTTGGTTTATATCAGGCGGAGAGAGAAAAGTGCTGAATGCAAAGTAGCCAACAATGACCATCAGTTACATGAGGGGCATATCGCTGTGTGGGATGGCCCACAGCTAATGACATCAAACCTGGAGCCTGATAAATTTGAAGAAAATGGCCCACTAAATGGTGCCACAGTCCTACAACTGGCCATAACCCTGAGCAGAGTAAGCACAATTAAAACAGCTACTATACATTAATTACACTGCATTGCTGGCGCTCTGTGTCTATAGCAAACTTTGTCTTGATGACACATGTTATTTAAAGGTAAGAGTTCTGTATTACAGTGAGTTTTTACCACATATACATTCATTATCAATAAAAAGAGCGGTGTGTAGGATTTAGTAGCAGTGAGAAAGAAACAGACCTGGTGATTTCAATTGGTAAAAACACTAAATAAAGCTGTTTTACATTACAAATCAGTGTTTCTGGGATGCTGTACGACTGATTTTTAGACCAGTTGCTAGGGCAACACCTGCTATTGCGTGCTCATCTTTTTTCTCTCATATCTTAAGATCCAGACGTTCAGGAGGTTTTTAACTGGGAGCCGAATGGTTACAAATTAGTATTTGTCTGATGTATTCGGCTCATTTTAGACAGGTTGCTAGGGCAACACCTGCTAATGCGTTCACATCTTTTTTCTCTGATAACTTAAGATCCAGACGTGCAGGAGGTTTTTACGGGGAGATGGAATATCCGGAGAGGTCTCCTCCATCTAAAACAAACAGACTTGGTAATTTAAACTGGTAAAAAACACTGAATAAAGCAATTTATGTTAAAAAAAATCTGTGTTTCTCTGAAGATGTTAGGCTCGTCGTAGAGGGGCTGCTAAAACAGCAGCTGACTGGCCCTATCTAGAGCTGGTGTTTGGTTTGTCGTTCTAAGTTATTGCAGAAACATGGCAGTGCAACACGGCGGACACCGTGGACGAGAACCTGCTCCCTACGGCTCAGTCTAAGGTAACAAAAACACAACGATTCTTAGTTTCAGGTGATTATACACTAAAGAAAACATACTTATTCAATGTCTGCCAACATATCCCCCTAAATCCTACACACTGGACATTTAACTAGTGCCCTGTCTGTAATCAGTGAGAATGAAAACAAAAGGGAAAACACATTATTGCAACTAAAACAAGCTCTGACCCAATTCAAGTCAACCAGCGCAGGCTCACAGCAATACCTCAACATAACTAAATACCTGCATTTGTGTTTTGTGCTCTGTATATCCACAATCCCCTTATCCTCGGGGACAAAACAGCTATCATGTGTCTTGTGCACCATGCATCTTGTAAGAGGAGACCGAACAAGTGGTGCTGCATGTGAGCACAATTGCTCTTATAGAGAGTGAAATCCTCAGCAGCCCTCCCGAGGAGCTGTGGCTGTTCTTAGCCATTCACTGCATTTTCTACCTTGTATTTGAGGCATTATATTATGACTGGGGAGACACCGTCTTTCTGCATAAGTGTTCCTGATTTCAGTCTGAAGCTAATGTAAGAGCAGATGAGGTCAAATACAGTAAAACCCAGGCACAGCAGTAGTGAATAAGAGATGTTGGCCTACTATTAACACATTTCAGTTTTTCTCCTGCCTTCCCTCGTCCCTGCTGTGGCCCTGACAACATGTCCGCGCAATGTGCCCATTACGCGAGGAGACATTTCCCACCTCCATCCCGAGAGAAGCCGGCGAAGGGACAGGTATCAATAATTCAAAGGTGAGATGAACACAAGTGCCACTCCTTTCATCCCTGCCTCACACAGGTTTAATGGACACAGCAATAATTCTCCTAAAAGGCGGCGATTATTTTCGAACAAGGCGAGATGGCCAAATGCACTCGTGTAATCCCGAAAAACACAGCTGTGTATTTTGGGTGAGATCAAGCCTCTGAGGACAGGGGCTGTGCAGTGTTGATCCTCCCTGCTCTGTGACAAGATGAAAGAGACAAATAACATCAGTCACAGAGCAGCTATCACGGGCACTGTGAAGTGGAAATCGCAGAAAAGAGCCCGGTCCAAAAAAGCCTGTTTTTTTGTTATTTCCTTACATTCTCTTTGAGATGCTGTTAACAGATGCAGACGTTGGCTTTTTGTAAGCTTCCTCACAATCAAAAAGGCACTTGAAAGCCTTGTTTTTGATGTTTCATTCAGACATATTTTGTCTTTGATCTGTTTGATAAATTCTACATTGTGAGAGGAAACTGTCACAATCCAAATAATGAGTCACAAAAAATGCAAGAAAATTGTGCGTAAAGAGCTTTGAACTAAGTGTGGGCCGGGAATGTAGAGCGAGTTTCAGCAGCTGGAGCCTCATGCTCAAATAGTGAAATCATGTTAGCTCGCTTTCTACATAAACACATTAACTGGCTGGTGCCGTCGAAGAATAAGAGTGCACTCATAAAAATTCAACATACAAACAATATGCCTAATCACAGATTAGATTCTGATTTGAGAGTTTCAAACAGGCCCGCTCATGAATACTTAGTGACTCTGAGATGCCATGGCTGATTGGTAGCATGACTGCAGGGTGGAGGCCTGTATGCGTCTCTACTTAATTAACAGGGTAAATAAAACAGGCTTGTGAAAATAGGGGTTAAGATTCTATCAGTGGGATTACTCAGCCATGAGACCACAGGAAGAGAGATCGTCGCAAGCTTGCTGTGATTCCACCAAATAATTAGTCTCAGCTAAGGCCTTCTATACACAAAGACTATTGCCTCAGTGCACACACAGCTTGCTCAACTCACCATTGAAGCAGCCATCCACTTCCAAATACCAGACAAGTAAATGGAAAAAGTAAGTGTGAAAAAAGTACTGGAGGGGATGTGTTTGATATTGTGTTTGCCTGCCATGGTAAGCTCACAGATAAGGTGAGGTGTGTCTGTGTTACTATTTCCGACCCACATTGACCATCATCGACCTACCTGCAGGTGATGTTTCTAATCATAATTGTATCAAAACGTCAGCGTTGCTAACAGCGCTGGAGGCGAGAGGCGGGTGTGTGGAGAAAGAGGCGAGGTCACCATATCCTCTGAGCCGGGACAAGGGGTGGGACCTAACTTCAGGTGTTGATCTATGCTCTTGACTGCTTTAAAAACCCTGAAGTGTATAGGGGGGAGGGGCTGTCTGAGATAAATTGAAAGGCTGTCTCTCCTAAGGTTCCCCACAGTGTGCTGTGCTGGAGAGAAACGGCCTTGTCAGTGGCATAAATCAAGCCCAGCTGTGCAGCGTAGACCCAGGACGCTACAACCTGCCGAGCGCCATGCAACTGCGGTACAACTTCTCAGATGTCTGCTATATGCAGCATCATGACTAAATGAACATGCCCCCAATATCCTTTCTTGAGAAGTTGTCAACATCAAAGTCAACAGTCAATTAAGCAATACTGACGTAAAGAAGATCCGCCATCACCCCTGCTTTGCTTTTTGCACTGAAACAAACAATGGCAACAAAATGCTGCCCCAGTGAGTGATTTTAGATACCATGCCGGCGTTCTGGAAGCAAAACTGACATTACATGTAACTCTACAGCATCTAAATAAAAGGACTGCTTAAAATTAGCAACCACTCAAAGCCCTTTACAACACAAGCAAGCATTTACCCATTAACACACACATTTGTACACTGGTGGCAGAGGCTACTATGCACCTGCTCATCAGGAGGGACAACTATTCACACGCACAATTTAGAGCAATTTGGAGTTCAGTGTCATGTCCAAGGACACTTCAAGATGTAGACTGCCGGGGCCAGGGATTGAACCAAAGACCTTCTAATTAGTGGAGGACCGCTCTACCTCCTGAGCCACAGCCACCTGTGTGATGGCTTCTCCATTTTACACCACAAAGCAGGTACGCCCTTGATGATTTTTGTTGTTGTTCTTTCAGTCAACAAAGCCATTGGTTCTCGCTGGAGGAACAGGGACACTTGGGCATTTTCTTTTGACAATTCTCCAATAAAGGTGTAATTGATATTGATTTTTGCTGTACTCAGACCTGTACCAATGGCTCTTACCTTGTCACATGGATCATTAGCTGTTGCAAATTATCAGAGCACTACAACATGACTCTATGATAGGAGATGATTAGCTCTGAGGTGCTTTGAAATGTAAAGCTATGCCCAACATGATTTAAAAGCTAAGACAGAGTCAGCTAAAGCTATCCCCTTGCAAAAAACAATAGATATATCAAGCATGACTTTGCCCACTTAAAGCAGCTGTGCGGAACTTTTTACCATTAATAAAACTGTCCCTAGTTCGTATCACACCCCCTTGAAGATCCGCATATTTATTTGAACCCAACAGCGACAAAAAAGCCTTTCTCTATATGGCTATTTAGCGTAGCCTCACTCGGGTCGGACACACAGCGGAAGTCAGCAAACCAGAATACGGCACCCGAGGCGGAAGTGATTCTGCTCGCCCGCAGCAGCCCGCAGCGATTAAACCACAGAAGAAGGAGCCGTGTTTACAGTGTTCTTCGAGTAAGCAGTACGCAACGGGCATTGCTGAACACATAACACCTAACAGTTTTACCAGAGATGTATCTATGAGGACTTGGTTGTACTTTTGATGTCATGGCGGATAACGAAGGAGCATCATCTAAAATTATCTGTGACTGTGACCATGAACACAAATATACAGCAGGCAGTTGTCCTCAGTTTATAAGAAATTCAGAGCTACACCAGAACATTTATGAACAGGTCTTACTTTACTACTAATTTGTGTGTAACGTTAGCATGTTAGCATGTTTCCACTAATTACTTGGACTGACCTAACGTTAGTAGCGTTAGCTTTGCAAGCGAAGGCTGCAGGTAACAGCTTTGCTGTGTTAGGATTATGTTATGTCTTCACTGTGTATCTTCACATAAAAGAATACTCAGACGATTTGGGAGTTATGCCCTTTCTCTATCATTTTCATACTGAGACAACATGATCGATATCTTTTTTGTGTCTGTACATCCAGTGGCTGGGTATCAGCGGTTAGCATTGCGCTTAGGGGGTCAGTACATCCTGCGCTGTGATCCACGGAGGGATACACCGGTGAGCAGGCACAGACGTAGCTTGTAAACAAAACTCAGCTGTTTATTTAGCCTAGCAATATCTCCGGATTTTAGTAGCTGCAATGGACGACTTTGAACGCGATTTTGAAGAGTTTCTTGTAGTGGACACAGACCCAGAGCCATACCTGTTTGAGCCGGAGTACACAGATGAGGAACTCCCATGTGTTGCATGCTGAGCAGGCGAGAAGAGAGGCTGAATCCTCCGCTCCCTCGGTGCTACCATCGTTGGGGAGATATATCATCAGGAGGAAAACAGCCGCAGAGAGTGCATCACAAGGAATGAAAACTTTGCAGCAATCACTAATCCTGGCGTGATTGAAATTTTTTTTCATGTTCCTAAGATGAACTGGAAAAAACGCCCCAGGCCTGCAGGAGCTGATGGGCAGCTTTCAGTCGGGTGAGTACGTGTCGTTTCTTTGTTTGCTTTTACCGAGTGACCTAGCGTACCTGTCCCAGAGCAGCTGTTGCTCACCAGTGTATCCCTCCGCGCAAGATGTACTGACCCCCTACAAATGCCATGCTAACCGCTGTCTCAATATGAAAATGATAGAGAAAGGTCATAACTCCCAAATCGTCAGAGTATTCTTTTCACATAATAATGCGGACTCAGCAGATGACTTAACTGTTTATTCCTCCTTACACCGAATGTACACGGCTGCTTCTCATTGTTTCCAGTAGCACAACAACGGTTACTACATTATCCAGAATAACTTGAGGCTCACACTACTACACTGTAAAGAATTGCTGTAAATTTACAGCAAGATTTCAACAGTATTAAGGTGTTTTTTAAAAATACAGTGCTTTACTGTTAATATTAAAGAAAATCTGTTAAATCACAGTACATTCACTGTTTTTTAACAGAACTGTAATGTATTCCTAAAATACGGCACTTTACCGTTAAAGTATCTTAACTAACACTATCATGCAGTATTTTGGGCATTCTGGGAAGAGCATTGCCTGAGCTGCACATGTGAAGCTAGATACCCACCATTCCTGATCCATCCCNTTAAAGTATCTTAACTAACACTATCATGCAGTATTTTGGGCATTCTGGGAAGAGCATTGCCTGAGCTGCACATGTGAAGCTAGATACCCACCATTCCTGATCCATCCCCATCTTACTAATTATTTGGTGAGTATAGCAATTTTATTTGATTGTTTTATATTATATATTTATATTATTGTTTTATTTGATTTTATTTGTTTTGTTTGCATTGATGATTACTGCATGTGCACATTATACTATAGAAGGATTTACCAGCTAGCTAAATTTTCAAAGATGATTAATCAAACAACACAAGGAGGAGCACATTTTAATTTCTAATAAGTTAACGTGTGTTGACACCTGCATTTTGCCAGTGAATTCATGAAACTTTATGCCTTGTGTAAACATTTTACCATCTATGTAAGTCACTTCA
>NC_065529.1:4251654-4281150 GCF_006386435.1 Epinephelus moara
ATCGTATGACTATTCATGTCTTAATTTAGTTTTTTTTTTAAATAGTTTATTAAAATGTATAAATAATACAAACTAAATAGCCATTTAATTGTAAAATACTGTGAAAGTAATTTTAAAAACCAGTTCATACTGTATTTTTCATTTACAGTACAAAACTGTAAATTTCAGTAACAGTAAAAAGATGTTAATTTTACAGTAACATAATGGCAACCCAGCTGCCAGTTGTTTACTGTTTTTTGACAGGAAAATTTCTAACAGTGTACGGTAGCTTTAGTAGCTCAAAATACACAACAGATTACATTAGATCAGAACAGAAACACGACAGGAGAATTTACTGAGTAATTTTGCTGTTTCCGCTAATTACTTGGACTGACCTGACGTTAGTTAATCCTCTCGCTCTCCAAAACAAATGCATGCTGTAATTGCCGGCTGCAGTCGGAATATTACGACACCGCGCTGTGGGTGTCATACCGCTCCGACCAAAGGGGCGCTATAATCAACGAAAACGAAAAGTTCCGCACAGCTGCTTTAAATTTGCATAAACAAAATCGCCCAATTAGGATGTACCTACCTGAATACGTGCGCAGCCCAGAGCATATAAGGCAGCACACACCACTGCATGCTATCGTACACCCTTTTCAGAAAGCGACACAGAAGCGACAGGGCCCCTGGGTAGAGAGCTTCACCTATGCTAATACATATATTTCATAACCTTTCTTCTATCTCACACAGGCTCCGCCCTCTAATGCACTGTATGGGTACAGTGGGTAGAGCCCATCAAATAAATGCCATGTCACAGGCTAACTTAAACCCTGAAATGGGCCTAAACTTTCCGTCTTGGGAACCAGGAAGTCCGCAGAGTAAAACCCCATCTTTCGGTCATGAATTGGGACGACAGCCCGTTTCTATAACCTGTCCTAGATCTCTGCTGAGAGGTAAGCTGTCCCCTCCTGGGAGAATAGATTAACCCCCTTGATGCCCATGGATGGGGAAGAAAGCAGAAATGGAAAAAATAGCCCAGTCCTAGCATCCTTTTCATTCCCTCTCTGAACGTGCAGTTGCGTCACCACTCCACGTAAAACTGCAAGACTGGACGTACAAAAAAAGAAGTAAGAAAAAGGCTACAGTGTCCCATCTCAGCCCTCTCCACCACCAGACCCTCAATAAACAGAATGCTGACCCACTGGGGGGGCTGACGTGGAACGGATGAGCTGGCGGTGAGGTCTGTGAACCCAATACTGCCAGTCATAAGTGCTATATTGTAGGCAACTGGACTTGCTCGAGTTTCCTGAAGATGTTTTTTTGCCTCTCATCCAAGACGCTTCTTCAGTTCTGAAGGACTGGTGTGGAGTCACGGGCTTTAAACTCTGTGTGGGTGTGAACCCTTACAGAGTTACAGTGTGTCAGAGTCCTTAAAGTCACATGTGAGTCGTTGACCCACCCGGCCATCTTGTGTGTCATTGGGGTTAGATGGGTCCAGGTGAGAATGGGTGTTAGGTCGTCTGGGAAGGGTTCCCAAGACTGAATTGTAAGTGGGTGATAAATGGTGTCATAGGCCACCTCCTCTCTTTAATGATGGCGGTTCCAGTTTGACGTAGATGACTTTTTTCAAACTAGAACAAAGAGTTTAAAGCCTGCGAATCTGCACTATTCCTCTAGAACTGAAGAAGCTTCTTGGATGAGAGGCAAAATGTCTTCAAGAAACTCAAGCAAGTCCAGTTGCCTATGATATAGCACTTATGATTACCATGACCTGGATGACTAAGAATCTTCACCGGCACATCACTTCCAACTTTCCCAGCTTTCATGACTGGACACCGTGCCTTTAATTCCCCTTTTGTCCTGTATAGAGGTTGGTGAGGGTGAAATAGACATGTGTTGTCCAGCTTTAGGTTGGTAGCTAAAAAGAAGTGATATCCTGTCTCAGCCTTCGCAGTTACTAGGTCTTCCAAAAATGGAAGGCTGGCCCATGGGAGGCCGATATGGAAAGTGCCAAGCGTGAACGGTGAACACATCATCCTTGACTGAACGGAGATGCAGCAGCTGACTGTCTCCTGACTTTTTGACAATATCATGCGGAGCATGGCGTTAATGAATGAACACAGCACTGTGATGCCACTGGTCAGACTGTTAACACTAGTGTGAGCCCCTCGCCTACTTTCTCCTTTAGTGAAGGTGGGGCAAAGTTGGCAGGTAGGTTTATGTGCTTGACACTGGGCAGGCATAAAAATCATAGAAAAATGGTCTTCTGAGCCAAATTCAGTGAGACATCATGTGAAACCAGGGAGGTATGAAGGAGGCTCTTAGAGGAATGTAATTTGTTTTAATCAAAGCCTTTTTCACAGTACCAACATGAACATCCACACTGGCATAACAACACTGCAACCATGCACCTTAGCTATGAGGGGTTCAATGTTGGGGTGTCTCTGACAAGGCAGCAAGGAAAGTGGGGGCGTCCAGAACCTTGGCGCTCTGTACCACCTACACTGTCTTCTCCTCTCTGCCGCGTTACTACACTTCAGTGCTTTATCTCATCTCCTCTATGTGGATGAATGAGCAGCTGAGCTATGACCCTTCCTCCTCTAGTTGTTTGATTTTGAATAAAACAAATAAATAAAAAAACTGGAAAGTGACTCTGATTTCTCTCAGATAAATGGAGTCAGGGCATCTTGGATGGCCAGAAAAGAAAAAAGAAACATCTTTTGGATTTGTGACCTATTTATAATTGAAAAGATCTTGTGTCAGAAATACTGTGATGTCTGAGCCTCGGTCACACAGTAAATGATAGCAAACAACATAATCCACCAAAAGACTTTAGTGTTCCTCTTGGCATCAGAGATAAGAATTTTAGAGATACATAGAAAGTATTTGTATAGTTTCTGTACACCTATTTTACTACATTTAATTTAGTTTCTCTTTTTTCTGCAGCAGGGTTCAATGCAGGGAAAGTTTTTTGTAGCTACTGGTCATGGCTAGATCGGAGTTTGAGGCAAGGCCCACTGGCAGGCGGTCAAAGACTTCTCCAAAGCTGCTGAAAAAGGCAGTTGGTGGCTCTGGATGAAGAGAAAGGACTCACTCGGGCCCCCAAGTAGGCAGATGGCATCTAGGCTTGAGCCCGGAAAATACCAGGAATCACTGCTTTACCCTCTGGAGGTTTTGTGGGCCTATGACACTGAGGAGAGAGGGCTCCCACTTGATAACCCAGAAGATGCCATCGCTCCTTTGATTCCTACTGAGTTTAGGAAGCATGCCTAAGGTGTGCAACTTCAGGGAGACCCACAACTAGTCCTACAAAATTGAGCAGCGTTAAGATATTTAATGAAATACCATGCATAAAAACAACTGACACTACCTTTAAATTGAGGACTTATGTAAAGACAACAGGGCCCAGCTAGGGTTCAGGGGTATGAGATTTTCATACTATGATAACTGTCTCAGAAAATATCACAGTTTCAAAGTTATTATTATGTTACAAGGAAATAAGGAGTATAAACATTTTTTTTGGTTAAACAGACACTTTATGTAACTGACACTTCAAACCATTTTTTTTGGGTAAATGGACGTTTGTCTTAAAAGTCTGAGGCAGTTGAGAAGGAAAGTAGATGTGCACTTGAGATTCTTCATCAGGTTATATTTCTTTTTTTCCATTTTGTAGATGTGCAAATGTACACGGTACAGTAAACATCAATTTTATTCCATAGTATATGGTTTCACGGTATATTGCTGCAAAAGTAGGTCCAGCAAACAATGCTTTTCAACCTAGACCAACAGAAGGAGGCTGTCTGCTGAAGAAAGCCACTTTTCCAAGAAGAGAACAAAAGGCTGTAGGAAATTGTCAAGGAGTTCCAGTACAAAAGGTAAAAGTCGAGGACCTTGAGCAGACATGTGATACCTCTCTCTCTCTCTCTCTCTCTCTATATATATATATATACAAGAGAAATGTTTATTTTTTGATTGCTGTTTATTATGCTTTAGAAAAGTGTTAGTTTTAGTTGTTTCCTACATTTATAGGTTCCAATGATTTGAATATGTTATCATAATATACTGCCAGTTATTTCTAGGCTTTAAGACTGTTTAAATACAGTTATTTAACTGTAAAATAATTTCAGTCTTTATCTATTATATATATATACATATATATATATATATATATATATATATCTTTATCTTTTATATATTTCGTAGCTAGTGCATAACGCAACTGACTCCCTTTTTACTGGATGAATTTAAATAGGAAGAGGAAAATCATTTTACCATCTTTTTTTTCCCTGTCATTTTTGTCAAACAAATACACTGATAAAAAAAATTACTTGTTTGTAATGAATTTATAGAAGAACAATATAATTTAACCAGGTACTTAGAACAACAGTACAGGAGTTATGGTTTGTCTTTAGCCACAATCAAATCACTGTTTAATGCTTATTCAGCTGTCTGACAACAGACACATAATTAAATAAGAGCAGCTAAAGACTGAATGCGTGTGCAAGCTTGCTACCGTTCGCTCATAGTAAATGTCATTTGGAGAATGATAGCAGGTTCCCATCCTGTGTTTTCTCTTACGGCCTAACCACACCATGAACTAACAATGATTGTAAATATACTGTTTAAAAATTCACACACACAACTGTAACTCTGATAACTATCTGTATGACTCTTCATCTTTCTGTCTATTTAGATTAGTGACAGCTGTGTGACTGGCTAAACAACATATTATTGAGGTAATTTCCAAGACAGTTTAACCCCCCCCAGCTATCCATTGAGGGGGATCTCTCTTTGAATTTCTCCCCATTTCTATTTCTGTTATTCCCATTTCCCTGTTAAAGGTCTTGGCATACAGGAATGAGGTGCTGAGTAGACACAGTGAGGAACAAGGGAAAATACGAGAATCTCGCCCATGAAAACCCTCTGCCTTGACAATGACGTCCTACAAAAAGACAGAAGGAGGTCATTTGGAGAAGCAAAGAGGGTCTTGTACAGACCAGTTTCTATCCAAAAATTAAAAAATAAATTTGCTGGAGCTCGGGCAATGAGGTCTTGTCATGTAGTGTATCCCACAAAAGGTATTAGAAGTCCCAAAACGATCTATTATCTTCTTTTATGTTTTATTCCGTTTTGTTGGGAAAAACAAGCCTCACTATTTAAATTCCCAATTTGATTTGAAAAAACAAGCAGAGCACACCATCTGCATTACGATGGCTGACTCTGGAAAAATCCCCCAGAAAAAGCCTTCTCGCGTAGACACTCATAAATCTTATAACTCCTTGATCAAACGAGAGGAAGTTCAAAGTGAGGGGGATGAAGAAGATGCCCAACCAGGATGTTCACATATGAATGTCAATGACTGGGCAGGTTAGCCTACAAGGCACCGAGCAGCTTAGGAGAGGTGGTCCCCTCTTGTGTGGTCCTTCACAAGTTCCCTTCCGATTTTATTTTATTAAGACTTTGGGAGTTTGCCCACTGCTCTTTGAAAGGATTACCTCATGTTATATATTTTGATTCAAATGCTCAAAGTGGTTTGCCAAAATTTACCTACAAATATATTTTCAGATATGACATGAGCAAGCTGGAAATATAAAAGTAAGAAAATAAATGCATTTATAAAATTACACAGGGGCAGGGGATAAGTAATTAGTGTGGCCAAGAGTCAAAGGCAGAAAATTTTATTTAAATTTAGCCTTGACGTGATAACTATAATGGTTCATTTCCACCAACTAACCACCACTTGTTTTTGTTTTTATCTTGTGCTTTGGGTTAAGAAAAGTGCTTTGAAAATAAAATGTATTATTATTATTATTTGTATTTTTAACTATGTAGACCAGAAGCTGCAGGCAACAATACAGAGGTCCAAAAGTGGAACCAAATAAATGACTGCAGTACCATAATTTTCTCTTTCATCTGATTACTGATTGCTACGGCCGCTGGCCTGTGTTGTTTTTTCTTTGTCTCCTCTTCCCTTTTGTTTCTCCAGGTCCCGCCTCTCCCTCATTACTAGTGGTTGAGCACACTTGGAGCCACTTGGGGGAACCATAAAAGCAGAAGGACTGGCTGCGACCGGGGTCAATGGACCGTGACAGCAGAGCTGTGTGTGACGCGTGTTGTCAGGTAGAAGCATTTTCGCGTTATAGGTGGTCCGGCTACTCATTTGGAGCAGCTCGCTTTACGTTTGCATTATATTCTGTTTTTGTAAATAAATCATTGTTAAGTTAATGTTGACCTGCTCTCCTCTCTCCATCTTCCAAAAATACCCGGTAAACATTTTATATGTTACTCCCCTCATCCCCTGGGCTCAAACGGGTCTTATGGCAGAGAGAGCAATCAATGTTGAATATCAGATGCTTTGGATGCTTATGGGTTTAATAGTTGAAGTACTTAAAATGCTACAGGACAGGTTTGGGCGTTTGGGCACTTTTGTGAGAAAGACAATAGCTGGTGGGATGGAGAAATAGAGTGCAGGTAAGATAACAAAACAAAAAAACACCTGTGCTTTAAATATGCCAGTGAGTCGGTGCTCAGCCTGATCACATTAAAAATGCCCGGAAGCTGAAAAAGGAACACAAATCACTCCCTGGGTGTAAGAAGTTATTAGGCAGCTCGATTACGGTTTACCCTGCCAGTCTTTCAGCTGCAAAAGCACTGTACCTTGCAGACAATTACCATCAATCGAGTAGAAAGGATTTGTGACAGGGATCTTTTGGAGGTGTCAATCAAAGCCCAACAACAATATAACAAGTGCCTCTGCGACCACTGTTGCAGGGAGCTCTTGCTTTAAGACACAGCAAATGCATAAGAATGACTGACACAAAATAAGCACTTATTCTCCAAGTCTCAATAAAGCTGTGCAACTGGAAGCAATGCTGTTTTCTCTATTGGGCTACATTAACAGTGGAGTAAGTTGAAGGCAATACTTGAAATGACTTTCCTTTTGGTTCACTGTGTATTGACAATTGTCTCCAGGGCACCAGCTAGCATTAAAGCTTCTTTGGCAATATTGTTGCTTTATAAAAACACAGCCAGGGGACAGGGGTGCTGGACTGCGACGTAAGTATTAATCTCTTACTCTATGAAATGAACGCTACCGCTACTGCTCCAGTGTGTATCATTATAATGTAAGCAGGGAAATGGTGAGTTTTTCCCCATAGCCTCAACAGCTAGGATAGATTTTGCTTTTCTTTCTTTTTGGTATTACTTTTTTGATAGATACAGCGGGAATTGTACACTTGTGCACTGCATTATAATACTGACAGTCCAAAGGTACAGTTTGTAAAACCATCTGAATATTGGATGTTCCACTTCAGAATGCGTTGCTAGATTTATTTTCTAAATAACAAGAAAAGTTAAGCCTCAATTTTCATAATGCTGAGATAAATGAAATTAAATGTTCAACACATTTTGGTATCTGGTCTCACTTCAACAATAAAGGGAAAACGTGCTCAGGATCACATAATGTCCCCAGGCATGAAAATATTGTTAACTTGTTATCAGTGCCTATAATAAAACAATAACAACAAAAGGACTCTCTTTTTGTCACTAACTATCTCTCAAACACACACACACACACACACACACACACATACATGCATTCACAAAACCTACTGTCAAAGGACCTCAGTGCAAATGAACCTTCTGAGAATAAATGTGTGAAAGTGTGCATTTTTTTATAGGAAGGTGTCTTAATGAAGCAGGCTGATTGAGAACGTCTTAATTCTCGTCTGTGGAACACGATGTGATTGTGTTGGTAATTGCATTGCGAGGAGAGGGAGTCTATCGGCCTGGTCCGCAGAGAGGATTGTGTGTGTACTTCCACAGGATTCCTTTAATCACAAATTGCTCTCCTGGTTTATTCCCCTTCCAGAGATATTCATCTCTTCTCGTGTGCTGAGGTATCCCTTCAGGAATAAAGAGCACACACATGTTCCACAGGAAATTGTCAGAGGAACCAAGATGGATTACTCATGCTGCGTTGGCGGATTCTCACTTTGAAAAATGGTATCAGCCACAGTCTTCCAGATAAAAATAATCCCAGCGAGCAGTACATGGGATGCAGACGGGTAAAGAGGGTTCTGACCTAATCTTAGCAAATATCTCAGAATTCACTTTATCTCTGGTCTGAGATTTATTTGAGTTTAGTCAGACAGCACCAGATTCTTTGCAGAGACGTGCTTTACACCAACCCCCTCCTTTCCCCAGTAAAGGAAAAACTGCTAATATAGCAAATGTGCAGTTGGACTGATAGATGATAAAAAATTTATGGCACTACATGCTCTGAAGTCTTAATGATTTAAAGAATATACTCTGTGAGTGATGCAGTGGGATGTGGGAGGCACGGCCATAATGGCTGGAAGGTAAATTGATCTACTAATCATTTTGATGGTCTCTAAATACAACAACAAATTCAATGAATGCTTGTGATCATGAGTGACAAGCAAAGGCCGATGGACAGTGTGTACAGCAGGGAAGTGTCCTTCAACATCGATCACCCTGACAAGAAGTCAAAGAGGCATCAGAGGCATGTTAAATTTAGCTGTAATTATCACAAAGCCTGCTCTGCCCTCCATTCCTCCTCGCTATTTCTCTCTTCCTCTTACTGTGCACGTCAAGGCAGGGTGGAAGTGTAGTCATACATCAGATAGTGAACAGTGGCTGAGTCAGAGACCCATCGTTAAGCTTTTCTGAAAAAAATGACCAGGTCGATCAGTACACATACATCCCTTTAGCTCATTTGAAAACAAATGTAATACACACAACATTTCTTAAGCTCAGTGTTTTGCTACAGGATTGAAGTCTGGAAAACCACTAAAAACCACTATTAATTGGTAAGCTATCCCTGCAACCCTTATGCCACATCCACACTAATACATTTTTATTGTAAAGAGCAGTTTTTAAAACAAAAAATGATCTATGTACATAGAAACATTTTAGCACCATTTCAGAATTAATCTATGTCTATATTAACACGCCTGAAAACGCATATGACCTGACTGCCCACAAACACCAGGGGTGGCTGTGCCGGGAATAAACAGGAAGCAGACTGTCTACTTCGCAGTCCGTTGCTTAGTTTCAGAAAAAATAACTCCTATGAAAAAATGGCGAAAAGCAAGACCAGGGATTTCTTTGCTTAGACCGATGATGAGGTGGCACTGTTACTGAAAGTAACACGAGTATAAGGCAGTCAAGGCGGCAGAAAACAGGCTGGGAGTCATTACAAAGCTAGTATGTTGATAAGAATTCTCAGTCACCAAGGTCATGGTAATAAGTGCTGTATCGTAGGCAACCCAACTTGTTTGACTCTAACCCTAATGACATACATGATGCCCAGGTGGGTCAGTGACTCACATGTGACCTTACAGACTCTGAAACTCAGAGCTCACATGTGACCTCAACAACTCTGTAAGGGTTCTCACCCACACAGGGTTTAAAGCCTGCAACTCCGCACCAGTCAGAAGAGAAGAAGCCTCTTGGATGAGAGATGAAACGTCTTCAAGAAACTCAAGCAAATCCAGTTGCCTACGAAATAGCACTTCGGACTACAAAAGCTAGTGCTGCGACATATTAGAGTACTGTGACATATTAGAGCGGTAGGCCTTCAAGACACTCCCCCGTCCAGACTAAAACGCAACCCAAAGTTCTGAAATTACAACTGGGTCAGCAGTTTTTTCAGAAGTAGTAAGGGGTTCCAAAATGCCAGAGTAGTGTGGATGCAAGGCCTAAAATGTAGCAATGGTTGGACGTAGCCTTAGTTCGTCAGGCAAAATTCTTTTGCAGATTTTATCAGTTGTAGCCAGCTAGCTAATTAAGCCATGTTAGCTCCATGACTCTCTGGTTTCATGATGACCCGTTTTAAGCCAAGAACCATTTGAAAGGGTCTTCAATTTGCACTTGATAGATTCATGATATTGTGCTAAAAATCAAAACAAAGTCAGCATCCTCACTAGTGATCCAAGACATGAAAATTAAGAATTATTTCTGTATAGCAGTGTTAAAGCAGGTAGTCCACATATTAGGCTATACGTTGAATGAGGTAAACTGTAAGAGTAAACTGTTATTTTGTCCTTTTGTCATTCTGGGATAACAAGGTGGGCCGGGGTTGTTGAGTGTAAACTTCTCTTAATCCATCAAAGACCAAGAGTACATTTGGGTAGGCAACACACAAAGACAGCAGAGTCCACACTCCCCATATGCACTGCTTCAGCATGTGGAGAAAACCAAAGGCTGACAGGTCGTTGTTTAGTTGCTAAGCTATGATTCGACTGCTGTTTGTGGGTCAGTTGAGAGAGAGTTGGACAAATAGATCATTGCCCTGGTTGTTGGATTTCGAACTACTGCAGATAAAAAGCTGTTGCAAAAGTTTGTGATACTTTCACAATTTGCTCAACAAGATAATTTTTACAAAGGAACACCACTTTTATGATTTTTAGAGCATTAATGTAATTGTGAAAAAGCTAACGTCACAACCTCTAAATGTCCGACTTAACTACAAATTGAAAATATTCTAAATTGATAAATCTACAAGTTGGAAAGTTTGAGTTAAAAACTTGTTGAGTGCATTTAATGAGGCTATGAGGTGGACTAGTGACTGGATGAGTTTCAGTGTTTGGCGTGATTAGCCACTTCTTAGCAAACACCATTTTTTAAAGACAAGTAGAAGCTTCAAAAATTAGATCTGAACTGTCTATAAAAACATAATCTACCATGTTGTATATACAAAAGCATAAAAAAGTAATTTTGATGATTATGGATAAGAATGTCTGACTGCAATTTCCTCTTGTATAGCCCACAAAACCCTATGTCTCTAATACAGGTAACTGCCTATGATCCATCCCATTGTTAGACAGCAGTGATCACAGCATGTCCCACACATGGTGCCACAAATACATTAAACTTGTGATTCATATTCAACCACAGTGTACTAACTTGAGCAGCCAATGTCAAGGGTTGGACACACGGCATGAAAAAAAAAAAAAAAACAAGGCGGAGGATAATCAGGCCACATTAAGTCATCTGGGTCGGGTTGTTAGCATGAAGCCATTATCCTTCATGTTTAAATTAGTCATATTTGCCCATAGCCTTCCAGGTAAGCTTCCCCTGCTGACCTTCCAAAATCATGAATGCCAACGTTATGAATGGATTTGAAAAAGGGAAGGATTTTTTATTAACACGTTCTATTCTTACTTTGATTAGTAATCAAGCAAGCCATTTACCCTGACCTTCCTTCCTAAAGAAAATAGCTGTGCCCACTGAGGTTTCAAACAACCTATAAGATTATTTCCACCTCCTGAGCAGCCCTAACTCTGAGACATGTTTGGATAAATAAAACATTTACAGTAATCTGCTATGCGGATGTGTGTGTGTGTGTGTGTGTGTGTGTGTGTGTGTGTGCGCAAGCACTGAACAGTGTCGGATGTTTGTCTGCAGCTGCCAGGATCAGCAAAGCACTAATCCTCCGTTTGCTCCCATTCTCAGGCAAAGGGGGACCGCACTCCTTCACATGGCTTTTTAAGCTACAGCCAGGGTGGAGAGGCGTAGGCAAAGACAAAATGAAAAGCACCAGTCAGCTGTCCGCGGCAGCCTTGTCAGGTAGTAAACCTTTCCTCAAGGCAAGGTAATGAAATAAGTCCTTCTGGGCGCATAAGCTTTCAGTATTCAGGCTTGGCACTGCTCACTCACACTGCTAACCTCCACAGAGAGTCAGAACTCCATTTCACAAGCAGATGTTCAATTAGGGGCAAATGAGGGAATTAGAGATCTGATGAGAAAAAATGTGAAGTGACATTTAAACATGATAAACAGTGTTTTTAATAAGAATAACATCATGCAGCCTAAGAACGAGGAGACTGAAAAAGCAGTGCTGGGCCGTCCGTTTGCACGGATCATTTAATCACCACCTTTATTAATACACCTGTTTCCATACAACGCTTATTAATTCCAAGTCCTCATAAAAATTAAGCCCTGAGACATTTGATGAGGCTCTTATTAAAATCTCCTTGAAACAGAACAAAGGCATCATGGAACGATAAGAAGATATGCGATAAGTAAATTAATGCAAAGTTGGCTGCTGTGTCTCTTCCACAGTTTTGGTGTTCTCCTGACACTGATTCTTTCTGGAGTGCGTCTGGCAGAGCAGATGGGCCTATAAATGGAGATCACTCTGCGAGACATCTCTTCATTTACGTGACAGCCATGCTTATTTGCTCTGCCAATGTAGGAGGGACATACAATATGCAAGAGGGACAGTGTACCCGTGAGTCATGACTACAGATAGAAATCTGGCTATAGCAAGTGTTGCTCTTTCTACAGACTAATGGACTAATCAACATCCAGGCCACATACAGATGCCCTCTTGTGTCTTCTCAGTTTAACTCAGTGAGCCACTCGAAAAAGTCTTAAGTCGTAAGCTCGCATCTACAGCTCCGACATTAACAGACACCACTTAAAGCTACACACCTAGCAGATGATTTCAGAACAGCTCCGAGCACGAAATGAGTCAGAGAACATCCTCTAGTAGTAATTTCTCATGCTCACTGATTCATGTGGTACATTCGCTCTTCAATATGTGTGTCAATACTTTGGCAAAGGAAAAAACAGAATTAAAGAGGCCTCAAAGTACATCTGAGCTCAATTTGTGACAGGTGATAAAAAAGAAATATGGGTGGAAGCAGGGGCTGACATTTGGCCAATTTCCTGACGGCAGTTGATTTTACAAAGTAAATTGTGCAGACTTAGGCCATTAGTATATCAAGCTATTGAAGGTGGCCACTTTGAGATTTAATGGTGTCTCCTTTACGACAAATTTAAGTGTAATTTGGACATGTTGAAATAAGGAATTACTGTGCAATGAGAATGATGGTTGTTTTATTAAATCTTTTGACTGGATTTCTTCATCTCACAGATTTTTAAATACTGGAAAAACTATAAAAAAAATCTCAAATAACTACAAGAGAGTCTATTAAGCAAGTTGTATTATTGTCAGACCCTGGTTAGAACTTGGTGATGTTACGCTATGATTGGTCAGTCTACACTTGAGGGGTGGGACTTAGTGAAGGGTGAATTACTTAATAGGCTCTGTAATGCACATTCGGTTTCACCAGTGGTTGGCATACTATTTTTTGCTCTCCTTCATGTCTCAGTCAGAGCTGCTCAGCACAAACAAACAAACAAATGCTGCATGTTCATTAAAAAATGTACAATCTTCCAGAGTTTTAAAAGTTTCTGAGAACTGTGGGTGGCTCTAATAACCACTGGTGTGTGCCACTTTGCTCAGCTTCTGGTCGATATAACAGCGATTTCAGCTTCCACCGGTTTCCAAAAAAAACCCCCCCAAAAAAACAGCCTTCATGCCCTGTGGATGCACAAAATCAGGAGGATATGGTTATCCCAACACACTGAGGTTTGCAGTCGTCATTTTGTGCATAACAAAACCATCACTAATGCTAAGAGTAAACAAGTATGAGCCACAAACTCTGTCCCATTGATGTTCGACTGGAATAATGACACCAACAAGACATGGGCTGGTGTTTGGAAGCACTGAACTAATGGGTATAACCCCGTCCTCCTAATTTTGTGCATCCACAGCGCATGAAGGATGATGTTTTTTGGAAGCGGTGGAAGCTGAAATCACTGTTGTATCGACCAGAAGCTGAGCAAAGTGGCACACAGCAATAAACATTAGAGCTACCTGCAGTTCTCAGGAACCTGTAAGACTTGCAAACATTCTTTTTCGGTTTACATGCAGCATTCTTTGGTGCTGCTCTCCCTATCTAAGGCTTTCCATGTAGGTACATGGAAGGGCAGGCAGGTTTGCTCTCTCTGCCTCAGGCTCTCCTCATTTTTGCACATGGAAGTTCAGAGAGGTGTCCTACCCATTGTGACAAGGCGGAGTTGTCACCAAAGCATGATACTAATATTGACAGCTTTGTCAGCACTGTTGCCAGTGTTAGCACTGCTCACACTGTTAGCACCATTAGCTGCTAGCCATAAGCTTAGCCACCTCCATGTTGAGAGTCGTGTGAAGGCAGTCCAAATTCATTCAGTCCCAATGTGGCATACAGCTCCTTTAATCAGCTTACAACCAACGTTGTTGCTGTTGCCATGTTATTTGAGCGCTCCCTATGTTTGATTCTGTGTGTTACACTTAGTTGTGATTCTAATCTCAGGGAAAGCTAGTTAGCCTAGCTTCCTCTCTGCATGTGTAATGGAATCTCACAGCTTGATAAATCCTCCCAGATGCAAAATGTTGTAAAGGGACGGAAGTCTTCTGCAAGTTGCTCTTAGTTCACAGCAATTGCTATGTGCAGTTTTTTTGAAAAGTGGAAAAAATGTGTATTGATGTTTGAGGCGAAAGCGCTATGACATATTTTTGGCTTGACTTTAACTTTTAAACTTATCCTACACACATTGTACTCTATTGACTGTATAACCACAAAACTCAAAACACAAAATATTTTGCAGAGGACTTTTTTGACACATCCTGTCCTAACCACAGCAACCATTCTGGCCTGTGATGCCAACAATTCCTGCCATCTGGCCAGAAGCCAGTGGTGTTAATATTTCTAGTCTTAAGCCAGCTTACTGTAGCTTTCTGTAACCCACGGCTGTCTTGACTGATTGTCTGAATAAGCAGTGATTTACTTGTAATGTGTGATGAAGACGCAGCTTGTTCGTACTGACCCTTCATGAATGCACTGATGAATGAGGCAATGTTGATTTAGACACTTTTAACTACTGAAGAGAGATAGTGTTTTCTAACAAGTGTTTCTGTCATCACTTCACAACCAAACCAACCAATAAGGGCTTGTTTTGGTCACTGGCCAAGCAGGCCATGAAAGACAATGGTTGCTCTGAGATTTCTTGGAAACAGTGTGCATTTATTTTTACACAAGGTTCTAAATGCATCAAGAACTAAGCTGATCCACTTAGTAAAAGCAGGTGAAACTTGTGTTACTGTAAAAGTATGTAACTATAGAATCTTCACGTGTAATTGTTAATTTTTTATCTCCATCTGCAGCAAGAATTATATACCACTGGGGAATGTTCTTTACCTGTCAGAGGAGTGGGGGTGGCTGAAGTGGGATTTTTTTTTTAAATTTTGCAATCTTGACCATCCCTTAGATTTTAAAAAAACTTACCCTCTGATGTTAAAAAGATAAAGTTAGGGACTGTTTGTTATTTATGAGGAGGTGATGATGTGTGTGTGATGTGTTTTTTTGTTTTGGTTTAGGGGAGGGACATACAAATTCGTATTTTTCATATATTTTATATATTTCATATATTTTTAAATTTTAAAAATCTAATAACTAATTTATGGCGGAGGGAGGCTCAAGGAAAAATATTTATAGCTTCGGGAGGGATAATAAAAACACATGCATGCATCTTACATGCATGACTTTTCTCATGCATGTGGGAATTTCATATATATTTCACAGTATCTGATTAATGCAAACTTTTTTTGACAAAATTTTAAATTAGATGTAGAATGAAGTGATTTTAATAAATAGCCTATCACTATTATGTGCTTAGATTTGGTAATGTTTTCTGACCAAGTGTTAGTCTTGCATGATTTGTTCAAGGACTGTCGTGTATAATTTGAAAATCTGACGCTAATTTTAGTTTTTCAGTTTCTTGCTATGATAAATGCTGAATGGTATGGGTAGTTTTAAAGAGAGCATGCCTTTCAAATCCACCAGGAGTTTTGGGGTTCAGGTCGTATTTAAAATAAATAAAAATTACAACCATTTCGAGTTGTATGTCCCTCCCTTTAGCCAAAATAAAAAACATTCCCTACTTAAAAAAATTATTTGACATGCCTCTCCCGTTTTTTTTAACAACCACCGCCCCATCCCCTCCCTCTCATAAATAATGAGCAGTCCCTTACCAGATAGAAGTGAAGACTAAACACTGTAGCAGTTTCAGAATTGTGAATTTCAATAGCTTTGAATCAACTTCCCAAAAAAGTACTTGCATTCTCACTCACCACAGAGATGGTTCTGACAGCTTTACTAAGACAAGCCGTGATATATGAATTTTTACATTGCTAATATCTGGGAGACATTAATTTAAGTTCCTAGCTTCCCCCTCCTTCTGGTAGCAACCTTCCTTTATGTTTCTTCCTATATGCCCTGGGGCATCTTGAGCTGTTTGAAACCACTAATATGGGATAAAAAAAAAAGAGCTGATAAAACTTTGAACAGATGTTACCTTGGCAACAAGCTTCCTGTACTCACCTTGTTCAAAGATGTCACTCAAATGGTTACACTCCCAAGTGCAAATTGACTGCTACAGCTTACACTGGCATACCATTCCACACAGTTCACCATTTCAATAGGCGTGCTGCAGTAGCTAATAGAAGTTTCTGGCTTGAAATCATATGAGGAATAGAGAATGTTTGAAACATAAAAGTATTCTCAGCTTCTTAAAAAAACGCCCACTAAAAGACATAAAAAACACACATTGAAGATCCCCAGCTCATATCTGCAGAATAAACAGTGGTGCCATTATAGTACCTGTAAAGAACCATCAGCACCATTTTAGGTCCTACACATCATCAAAGCAGACTGTTTCGCAGACACGTCAGTGTATCATCAATACAATTATTTTAGGCAAACTTTCAATTTTTTTATTGACACCTAAAACATGGCTTTTACCTGCATTAAGAACTACAAGGCCGTCGCCTCAATCAAATATCGCCCCACCTCTCTCTGACAGGTGTCATCATGAAAAACTCTATTTTCTAACAAGCGTTACACTTGGTCGATTTCTCTCATTTGTAACTGTAATTGCAGCATTAAGCTGATGTGGTGGCACGGTATTGTAATCTGCACAGTGCACCAGGAAAAGCGCTGCCAAATATCAAGCATAGCTTTAGCTCAGGCACGACATGATGTCAAGCTCAGCTCACATCTCAGCTACATCAGCTGATCTCAAGCAGTCCAATCAACTGATGGATCAGCTGAGTGATGGAAAGCAGTCAGCTGATAGATCACGATTCCTTTCTAGACAACCAGTTGGCAAATGCCAATTGCAAACGGTTATCAAACTCGGCATTTGTGAACTCCACTCAATGCACCTCTGCATGTGTGCTTGACTGCTGTCCTGTACGGCGACTAATATTACACTTACCCCACTTTATGGAATACAAAAGTTCAAACAGACATCGCTAAAACATGATATATGTTCATTACTATACATCTGAGATCATGACGGCCAAATACACTGGGACCACTACAGAAAATTGCATATGAATATTTAATGTCCAGGAGTTCACATTATAGACACTAATTATTCCTGTAATGATTTGGCCACAGTTTAATAATAATTACAATTTTTTTTCCATCATATAACTATTAGAACTCCTAAAATCCATTGCTTATAGAAGTGTTTGAGCACTTTGAAGGCATTTTACTAATGCATGTGTGTGCACATGATCAGGATGTTACTACCTCCGCCTCACTTTGAACCAGGAAAAAAACCTGTAAAAGATAATATAATTTGCGGAATCCTGGACTCCTAAATTGAGTTTTTGAATGTCACGAATGCTATCATCATTAGTTGGCTCTGTTCAGAGCTCAGAGAAGGTTAATGATTTATTGAATGAGAAATCTTTTCATAAATGTCATTAAACTGCTTTTTAGCAATAACTGTTAATTAACTGGAGTAAATTGGGATTTGAAATAAATAGATCAATGCATAAAACAGAGTTTGTGATATATGGTATGTCATCTGTGGTGGGCACTAACAGACACAATGGGAGCCCAACTGGCATTTTGACTGGGCAGCAGTTTGCCAGGTGCATTTTGTTCTTGGAGCATCATCTCCCCTCAGCAATTACAATACACATAAAGGACCAAATTCTGCTTCCCCGGGAAATGTAGCCACAAGCAGGGTTCATATTTTCCCCCCAGTATAAATACCCTTTTTTGAGAGGTATGATGCATAACCTAGAAATACAGTACAATAAAATTTTTTAGCATAAAGCATTTGCATCACATTGCCATATCTCAAACCTATTTTAGATATATGACCTTTTGGACTGCGCTTACTAAATAGAATCGCCATGGATACCTGGGGCATGCTGAATTTCTCACTGTCCCCTCAGCTCCCCAGAGGAGGGGAACTGCGTATGAATGCTAAAGAGCATAACAATTATGTATTAATAAACTATATTTTAAACTAAATTATTATCCCCCCTTCTTCTTTTAATGTGCACCAAAGCACACAAAGCAACATGTATCCGCTGTGTGGTTTGTAACGCCTGAAAACAAAAGTGGGGGATTTGTCCCAGCCACACCCAAAGCCCTCTAATGCCTCCCTCCAGGGATAAACACCTTCTTCAAAGGACTGAAAGATCCAGCGCAAATATTTGCATGACTGCCAAAGCCGATAGAGATAAATACTCAAGGTCTTTAAAAGATGCCGTTTAATGCATGAGGGAGGAACATCAGGACGTCAGCACATCCTGTGGCGGCTCACGGGCGGACACTTGATTGAGTGTGTCTGGTGTGAGCGGCCTAACAAACTTGATTTCTTCCTGCTAGTGACATATTGAAATGCCGTGTTTTTTAGGGCCGCTCTCCATGGCTGACACGGCCCACTTACACACTCATCAGCAAGACCTAGCTCCCGCTCTGCGCTCTCAGCTGCTTTGTTCCAGCTGATGTCATCTAAACCTCGTCCCTGCAGGGTTGTCTGGGGTAGATAAGACACCCCCTCCCCTCTGCTGGTCCTCTGCAGAAAAAAAGGGGGCTGCTGCTATGAAGATGGATTACCCAGCTGGTGACACTAGTTCCCTTTCCGCCGAAGCCACTGTGGAGTGCTAACGCAATTAAGGCAATTAATCTTCAACAAAAGGGGTTCACAGCTTCCCTCTATGATTTCACACCTTTCTGTACAGGTGCATAACTAAACAGACTTGCTCAGACATGCACGCAGACTACAGACTACACATGCCTACAACAAACACGATTCTTTTTTATCAAGGCTTACAGGGAAATAAATGCAATTAACAAGCAAGAAATATAATACTGGTGCTTATCACACAGTTGATGTGTGAAACCAGGATGTTTGCTCCATCATTTGCATCAGCAGCCTGCTTTCACTAAAGCCTCTTGGTTTTCAAAACAACCAGCAGGAGGATAAGGCGGAATACTGTAGTCGACCTACAGGCAGGACAGCAATTATTGGGGAGCCGTTTAAAAGACAACTGTTCTAACGATTACCACAACAGATGCTGAACATTTTTATTATGAGGCGTACAACACAGGGGTGTGTGTGTGTGCGTGTGTCACAGATGAGAGAGACGGGAGATAATAGGAAAGAGAGTAAGGGGGATCTGTAATCGGCACATTTAAAGGCTCTGGCATGTGTTTTCAAGCTCCGTAAATAGTTACTCCACTTCCAAGCTGGCAATACGGTCCAGCATCATGGCAAAACATTTGCTTTTAATGTAATACAGCTGGGAGTGTGGAATTTTAATTTCAAATCTGTGCCTCTTTCTTCTTCATTCTGAAGCAGCGGCACAGGTGGTCTGAGCCAAATATCATTTATTAAGTACGAGTAAAAGTATTAAAACATACTTCTGAGCATCAAACAGACTGAGTTAAGACGGAGTTAAAGAATTTACTAATTGTCCATTATCATGATTCTCAAGAACTCAAGGAAATGGCCGCAATAAATCCGTTTTACAGCTTAAAAGAAAAAGAATTCCCTCATTTTAATTGTTTGAAGGTAATTATTAATTAATTACTCTTTAACGATTTAAATCTTAAATCATTAATTATTTATCACAGCAGTTGGTCATTATGTGATTTATAGATAGGAATAAGTGAGAGTTCTGAAGGACAAGTACATGCAGTGGTAGAATTTCAGGAAAACAAAGCGTCACAAGGCATCTATTTAACATTTGGGACAGACACTGCCATTTCATTTATCACTTCAAGACGACGTCAATTCGTGTCACACCAAAGACAAATGTGAAATCAATCCCAGCTATGAATTCAAAGCAGCAGAATCAAAATGGTCCAGGTGCTGAGAGGTTGAAATGTGTGATGGAAGTGGCACAGGGCGAGTGAAGGGCACCAGCAGCGAAACCACTATGCAAATTCCGCGCCACTTTGTTTGACAAGCAACAACACTGCTTTGTATATATGCAAAGCCTGGCAAGACACTGTGCACACAGCCCTGCTGTCACAGCCGAGTCATGCTAGACTGGTGACACCCAATGGATGACCCCTGTCTGCAGTGAGGCTACTGGGCCAGACTTCACACTTCATTTAGACAGACACACACAAACACTGGCAAAAGTTATCACATGTAGTGTACAGCACATCTCGGGGGGTCAAACGTGGCAGGGCGCTGAGATCGCCCTCTGTTCTGCAGAAACTTGGTGTCAGAAGTTGAATAATTTGATTTCTGGAGGCCTGCTCAGGTGAAAAGTACTTGATTAGCACTTTGAATTTACTCAGCAGCAGGTCTGTTTGACCACCACTAAAGAGCTGGAGATAAAAAACGGCACACCCCATAAACCATTACTCATTTAGGCTTCATGCTGCTTTTGCTCTTAGCTGTTTTTACCACATCTAAGGACTGCATCAAAATCCCTCCATGGACATACAGCAATAAAATATGCTACAGTGACTAGAGGCTTCGGTGGAACCTTGTTTCAATACTTTTGAATTTCTAAACATTCTTAGTTCTCTGACTGAGAAATAAATGATCATGAAAACCTCGCATTGCATTAAAAATTGAATATGTTACGAAAGTACAGAAGTCAATTCATCCCTATAAGGGAGTATTCAGGGCATTTTCGCCCCGTTAATTTTTTTGAAAAGCTACAGTAGAGAAGTGAATGAAAAGGAAAGGTCCTCAGCAGGACTCAACTACTGGGAAGGTGCTATTATACAGATAGCATCGTAAACCACTGGGCCACCGAGGCACCCAACTATATGGGACAATTTTGACAGAGCAACGAGGCAATGATCCCTTGTGCAAAACTACTTTGCAGCAGAGCAAGCCAACTTTCAGACCACCCACGTAGTCACAAGTGTGCCCGAATGTGCCTGTGCCATCTAAATCTATAGCTGGCACACCTAGCACAATCATAAAAAAAAAGTATGAGTTAGCTGCAAATTTAAACTGGAATTACTGCCTCGTGATTTTATGTCTCTGCAAACCTGTCAGATTGCAGTTATAGTTTACATCCATGCCTGTGAAAACATGAATGCTTCACACACATCTTTAACTTGTCAGCATAGACGATCTATACAATCAGCACAATTTCAAGGTGGGCACCCAAGATTAGAGTGACTAATTCAGTATCTGGCCAAATGTCCACCCTCCTTCCCTGAGTTATGATGTTGAATAATGGCCAAAAGACTTTTTTGCAGAACATTATGATGTCACAGTGAAGTTGACCTTTTAATAATAAAATGTCATCACTTTATCATTTGGGTGAAGTTTTGTCATAAATAGCATATGAATTCTTGAATTATGTTGTGAGGTCACAGTGACGTTGACCTTTAATCTTCAACCAGCAAATTGTTATCAGTTCATTGGTGAGTCAAAATGGACATTTGTGCCAAATTTGAAGAAATTCCCCCAAGGTATTGAGATATTGCATTCATGAGAAGGAGCCAGATGCAAGGTCAAAGTGACCTTTGACCTATGATCACAAAAATCAGTTCATCATTTAATCCCTAAAGGCGTTCTTGACATATCACGCTTACAAGAATAGGACGGACAACCCTACACCATAAAAATCTTAGTAAACTCTAATGGACAGAAAGACTTTCTGTGGTATCTGTCACACCCATGGATCACCCATCTATGCCATGTTGCACCCTCTGAGCTGGCAGTGGGGGTGGGCCAGACCATGCTGTTGTTCCTACGTATTTGAACACCGTGCCGTGTTGCTGGCGCTGATTCGCTGACGGATGCCCCACCGCAGCCTCTCTTATTAACCTATTAGTGATTGACAGCCTGTCATAGGCTGTGATGCTCTAATGATCAGTGTGAACGGTCACAGCCAATGTTGAAGTGTGGTCGCCACGTGTGCATTATGGACTCTCAGTTGAAGGCTCTGAACTGACTTGCACAGCAGTTAAAAAGAGAAGTAAGCCATTCTCATCCCTCACTAATCAAGGTCCTCGATTCCTGTCCCAAAGACATTTTTCCAAACATGAACTGTTTACTACAGGCACTCATTAACATCACTCCTCCGATAACAAGCTGCACAGCTGAGCGCTTGTTTCCACTGTTAACAGGATCAAAACAAGCAACAGGGCAACTTACGTTATGATCGCAGGCTGACTCAACAGTTGATTTTTTTTTTTTTTTTTTTTTGAAAAGGAGCGAATACACACTGTGGATTATGATGAAATTATTGCTTTGTAGCCCACTAGCTTACATTGCTCATATAGTCTGCTGACACACGTAGGCCTCAGTCTAACTATGTGCTTTTTGTATAAGTTGTACTTTTTGATGGTAGCAGCAGTTTTTTCGAGATGGGACCTGCTGGTGCTGCCTGTTGTTTTCATGGCTGAGGGACTGTGAATGTAATCATACCATATAAATGAAGCTACACATTACCAATTTCACACTATGCTATTTTGCTATTTTGCCATATCATAGCATGCACAGATAGCTTATAGGCTTAGCCTAAAAAAACACTTAGTTGTGTGGTTACCCTTGCTATTGGAGAATCTGATGTGATGTAGTTGCAGATAATGTTGCAGATGTTTAGTGAGAAGACCATTGCATTTACCACAACTCTTGGTTTGACATTGCTTTTATGTTGCAGTTGTGCTATAATGATATTAGGGAAATCATTGCAGCATTAAATGAAGAGATAATGTTGAAGCTTGCCTCCGTTACCTTATTTCTTGTAACTATCATTTGTTGCTAAGTGACAGTAGACAAAACGGGTCCATGTCATTGGTTCGACAGCCCATTGGTTCGACATCCCATTAGTCCGACTGTCCGCGGTGCTGAACGGCTCGCGGCGGGCGTATGGTGCACCGCGACCGGCTTGAGGCGGAGCAGGCTCACGGCTTATGTGTTTGTCACTTTCTTTTTCATTTTAACCCACACCATGATCTTTTCCTGACCCTAACCAAGTGGTTTTTGTGCCTAAACCTAACCAGACCTTAACCACAGGGCATCATGATGATTTCGGAACGGACTTAGGAACAATGAGTTTAATACGGTCGGAACAATGGGATGTCGAACCAATGGGCTGTCGAACTAATGGGCAGTTCCCGACAAAACCAGTTGCCTTCCAGTAGCAATTAATTTAATATAGAGTAGGCAAGTACTCTCAATTATGTTTTTATGAGATCCGGCAGCACAGATGATCTATGCTATCAGCACAGTTTCAAGGTAGGCACCCAAGATTGTTCCTGAGAAATGATGTTGAGTTATGGCCAGAAAAGTGTTTTTGCAGAACATTATGATGTCACAGTGAAACTGACCTTTGACCTTTTATCATCATTATACCATGTTAGACAGTTGTGTGAGGTTTTGTCAGAATTAGCGCATGAATTCTTCATGGCCAAAAAAATGTTTTGTGACGTCACAGTGACCTTGAACTTCAACCTTCGACCACCAAATTCTTATCAGTTCATTGCTGAGTCCAATTGGACGTTTGTGCCAAATTAAAAGAAATGCCACAATGACCTTTTACCTATGACCACCAAAATCTAATCAGTTCATGGTTAAAGCTAAGGGGACATTTGTGCCAAATTGGAAAAATGGAAAATGGGATGTAGGAATGTATGGTCATACGGATGTATGTTGGACAATCCGAAAAAAATGCCTCCAGCCACAGCTATTGCCCATGCAGAGGATAAAAACTTTTATGCTTGATCTAGAGATCACTTTGGATCTTGCACACATTATACCCCACAGAATATTTCTGACTACACTACTGTTTTTGACCAAGAGCAACCCTGCATTAAAAAGAAGGCAGAGGGAATGCTTTGGTACAGACAATGCATTGCAGCAAAACCAGTTTCATCATTTTTTGCCAGAAAAAAACAGCTTTGTTTTTGGCGGAGCCCTATTTTATTTAGTCTTGGTGCCACTGCAGAGTTGCCAGACTGGCCAAATAAAGGAGGGCTGTATTTTTTCCCACAAAATGCTGTTTGTCTTAATAGATAAATTGAAAATAGGTTGGGGCTTTTGCCATCAATACTATTATATAGAATTTTGCATTATATCTTGTAATAGTACATACAATATTTCACTCCAGATAATCATTTTTAGCTAAGTGTACCTTCCCTTTATAATGTATGTATAATGCTCAGTCAAGGGAGGATTTAAATAAACGTGGCAGCAAAAATGCAAAGCATAATTGTTGGGTTTTTTCACATCATATGTGACTCTCGTCCAATATTGCAACCAGCTGGGGGCATCATCATATTGCAGATGACCTAAATTGTGTGTTATGTATTTAAATGTGGACAAGATGGTGTCTCTGGAAGGAGAGAGTGTTGTTTAGCATAAGATGTGTATGTATTAATACACATGAACACAGCCACCAGGAATCCATACAGCACCTTGCTTGAAGTGATGAGAGTGCATGCAAAGATGGATCAGGCCTATAGTGGAGTAAAGGCAGAACAAAATATCTAATTGTTTTGTTACCTGTTACTTTCCCGGAGTGGTTCGTTGCCCTTCCGCCAGGAGATCACACCCCAAGGGGACATCTTGGGCTTGCACTCAATGAGCACATCTCCTCCAACCTTCACCAGCGTCTGGCTCTTCAGCTGGTTGTGGGAGAAATCTGGGGCAACAGCTGAGACGAGAGCAACATATTAATAAGAGTGGTTGTAAAAAAGCCTCACATCTCTTTTTCAACCAATTATCTCTGAATATTTATGAGATTTATAATTAATCTTTGAAAATTTTCACAATTTTTCACCATTTTATAGAAGTGACCTCATAAAATACATTTTATTATTGATGTGGATAATTCAAAGACCCTAGATTTTTGTACATTCTTGAAAATCTGAATAATTGGTCATAAAAAAGGTAAATAGTAATGGCAAGAATTAGACCTTCCTAAGGCCAACCACTTTTCACTCTGTGCTCCAATAACAGTAGAGTACGCTTGGAACAGGCAAAAGCTTGGTCAACTTTCCCCTTTCCTATTAGTGAATTTGCATTTCCTAGGATAGTGAAGGAATGGCCCACCTTACATTACCTTACTCTGCCTCTGATTGGCTTACCCTGACACTCTTACCTGAACCTAACCAATTTTACTCCTCTTGCCAAAACTTAACCAATCAACCAACAAAGCCAATGAGTACTAGCCAATCATAGGGAGAGTAGGATGGGTCATTCCTTTGCCATCCTAGAAAATGCAAATTCACTTCCTGTTATAATTCGAAATGCTGTCTGCTAGGCTCCTATATGTTGAACAGAAAGATACATTTTGAAGACAGTTAACAGATGTGTCAGGGGGACTGTCACAATCGTTACGGACACATTACATCATATATTGTTGCATCTTAAGCGGGTTAGTGTTAGCAAAATGCTAGCTAATGTTAGCTAGCTTATTTATAGCCACATCAAGAGGAGTAAGCTTGATGTCAGATCAACAATGTCTGCCAGGCTTGCTTTCTCCATATCTCTACAGTAATGTTAAAGAGATGTGATAAAGGACAGATAGGTTGGTTGCTGACATATTTTTAAGATGACATGACTTATCATTTGCCAGAAAAGATCAAGACTAATGTTCCTTTGTCTACACGCCACCCAGAAATAACATAACTTTCTACAGCGACTAACGTTAGGTCAGCACTATAGTCTGTAGTCAGTAATAAATACATAGAGTACTTTACTGAACCCCAGAAGGGGAAAAGGGGAGTTAAAGAGATCGATTCAACTTTATTATTATTCTCAGCAGAGACAGAAATGTCATGTTCTTTAGCTTTTTACCAACTCATCATTCCCACATTAAACTCTCCCTGCCTATAAACCACTTCAAAAATATTTGCCCTTTTCAAAAGGTGTGCAACTGTCTGATACTGTCCCTGACATCCTTTTTTTCAGTCTCCACCTTGAGCTTGACCAGTACACTCAGCTGTGTTGAGCCTATCAGCAACATGATCCGGATGAGACATGCTAGAGGATGAATAGTGAATGAGAGCTGCTGCTAACCCAGAGTGGAGAGTGACAGGCTTGACAGGGCAGATGGGCAAGACCGGCGAACAGAGCAGCTCTGGCATACATCACTGTCAACCTGGATGCATTCATCTTATAATTAATGCTTTTCAATTAGTGGCCAATAAGAGAGAGGCCACAGGTCATGCGGTGGCATTGAAAGAGGAAGAAGACGGAGCAAACTTGAGGACAAATATGAACCAGTGTATGCTTGCACACACCTCTCCATGCACACACACACTATCTGCACACACCAAGCCAATGCCTTACCTATTACTCGGAGCTCCGCATTGGAGTAGACCTCGCCGTGCTTATTCCCAGCCACGCACTGGTACATTCCTGTGTCGGACAGGGTCAGACGACTGATTGACAATGCTCCGTTGGCAACCTGTATGCGTTCCTATGGACATAGAGACACATGCCTTTAATATGCCTTATTCCCAATGCTCATCTACATAAAAACAGCCAGCCAGTGGGCCAGTGAATTATGGTCTGGAAGTGACAGACGTGGCAATAAATCTAGGTTTTCATCACTAATGGACGGAAAGGCTTGGGTGGATGAAGGCAGGCTAGCAGAAAATGACCCTAATCAATCTGCATGTTTATGAGAGTGAAATAAAACCATGCCCTATTTATATCTCCGACTGCACCACAGGGCCTGTTTCCCCTTCAGCAGGAGGAGGGGATAAGAGAGGAAGGAATATTGTAACATCTGAGGTATAATGCATTGCGAAAATTGCTTTTCTGATAGGTATGCCCTATACATACTAAGTGCTGTGTACATGGTCAAGCTGTACCTCCTCTTCATCTGTTTGGACTATCGTTTTTTGGCCGCCTGCGGGAGAAATCGTGCTCGTCACTGAGCCATCAAATTAAGATCTATTTATGGACGGCTGGGCCCAATGAACTAAAAACTCGGTTGGATCAGTGCATCTGTTGGACATTTAATCCCCAATATAAGTTTATCTCTGTGAACTCAGGTTCTCACTCAAGTCCTTCGCTACAGTATTAAATCCTTGAGCAGTTTTCATACATCTCTATGCAGCCATGTCAGGCTCTGCCTCCTCGTGCCCCTTCATCTCCTGTGTTTCCTCGGGCTCACCCGTAATGTCATTACAGCCCATTTCCATAGGGGTGTCTGAGCGGCCTGAACTCCAGTCACAGGGGATTAAGGTACTGTCACATGAAAAGGGAGACTGTCCTCACTGAAAGATCACAAACTAATCCTGTGTTTGAGCAGGTTGTGCCTGAATTTCCATAACGCTCTGCGGCTCTGGATGTGCAGGGGCAAATATCCCTGCTGGCAAAGGAGGCAAATGGTGGCGTATATCAGTCTGTGCATGGAAAGCACTCCCGTTTACGGCTGCTATTAATTAAGCATGACGTTCCTCTCAAATCAGCAGTTTTTCATGCAGGGACCTGGGGGGACCATCTGTACGCCTTATGCTGAAGGAAAATGATTGGCAATGTCATTTGCCAACAACACTGGGTTGATTCGTTTGAAATTAAACTGCAAAAACATGTTTAAGAATGGATGGATGGAAGGAATGACTTTTATGGTTTTATGCTGAGCTTCTTGGGTTTGATTGCTGTCTACAGTTATGTTTCTCAAAGTCACTAATTACTAGAAGCCTTCGTTACAATTATGCAAATTTTACAGCTGTAACATTTAAACAAGCTACAATTTATATTGTCATAACGATATCAGGTAACACTTCATTTGGATAGTTTGTCCACAGATAGTTTATAGAGTATTGGTCGTTTTTCAACCACATAGTTGAGATTCAACTGTTTTGGAGTAAGTGTGACAGTTAATGAACATGACTTCACCTATGTTGCATAGACTGAGTTCAGTTCAACTTAAACCAAATTATTCTGAGAAAATATAGTGAATTGCCACATCTACACCAACAGATTACACCTACAAATTGTTGACTCTCAACAAATGTAACAAACACTCTATAAAGTATCTGTAATTGGATTACCCAATATCAATCAACTACTGTGGATATCCGGAAAAGGTGGAAAATAATCATTGTTGTGATGTAAAAGAAAGAAAAAGCAGCAAATAAGCAATGTGAAATTGATTTTAATCTCTTAAATTTAATGTCATGAAGCATAAAAAGGATATTTTGACTACAAGAAGATTATCAGTGCTCACTGTGAATGAAATCCTATTCACAGATGTTTGATTAACCTTTTGTACATGCCTGAATAACAAAGAACTGCTAGTAGACATGAACTAAGCTCAACAGTGGCTCTGCAGTAGCGGGAACAAAAAGCTCTAAGCTCAGCCTGTTTGCTCCACTTGAGCTTGAATTAACAGGGGAAGCACAAAAAAATACATCACTCACAGTGGTGAAAGAGGTACTCAGATCTTTACCTAAAAGTTGCAATACCACAGTGTGAATAAAAGTAAAAGTCCTGCATCAAAACTTGTACTTGAAAATTGAAAATAAATATACACTTCAAGTGCAAAAGTAAACAAGTAATTATACAAAATGGCCCCTTAAGGTGTAATGTATATCATATTATTGAATTATGATTATTGTTGCATTAATGTGTTCATCACTTTAATGTTACAGCTGGGAAAGGTGGAGCTTATTTTTAATATATATAAATTGCTGGGGGGGCTTGTGAATATCACCAAGGGATCGATAAAGTTTTATCTTTCTCAATAATAATGCATTGTGATTTATTTGTTGAATATATTTAGTATTATTAGTCTGAATCTGAGTAACTACTGACTAAAGATATAAAAACTACATTTGGCGGAGTTACAGTACAACATTGGTCTCTGAACTGTGGTGGATTAGGTTTGGGTGGTATTACGGTAGTACAGTCAGTGACATGCCACCATGGTAGGCAGCGTAGGCAGTGGCTAAAATGTCTTCATTGTGAATCACATTTTCTAAACCAACAATGTTTCATAAAATAAACTTTTGTTTGTAATATTACTATTTATTCTTGTGATTTCCATCTGTCATTTGTATATTAATTCAAAAAATGTGGACGTTACAACGAGAAATGTAGCAGTTGCACATCATTAGGTGTAAAAAAAATTCAAGAGAAAGGCAATGCTTTTCATCCCCATTCACTGTGAATGCAAGCAAAAAAAAAAAATAGCATGACGGCATGCACACTTTGATCCTGTATTCTACAACATTAAAGTGATAGTTCAGGTTTTTGGACATGAAGTTGTGTGAAACGCTGACCATCTGTAGCTCTGATGTGACGGTGTCACTACTGTCAACGAGCCTCCTGCTCTGAGAAATGGCCCGTAGCTTACCGGAGAAAAAGTAGTTCTGAAGATGTACGGGGGACACGTAACCAAAAGGTTTTAAG